>NC_046969.1:20643328-20875828 GCF_009769545.1 Cyclopterus lumpus | reverse complement strand
CTGTAATATTCACTGTAATAATCCATTGCGTGATCGTTTTACTGTCGTGTGAGCAGTGTGCCGTCTGCAAGTAAAATCAAATTACACAAAACTCCCAGAGAAACAGTAACTGTAATTAGCAAGAACTGTGTCAACACATAACAGCTGGCAAATTAATTAATCAGATAATACGTCCTCCTTGTGACATGATTACATTATAATGAATATAATTGAATGGCAATTAATACATTTATTATAATTGAACTCTGAAAATGTCGATAATGATCTTGGTGCCACACTCTGGACAATGGGATCCCTCCCAACACAAACCCGTCAAAACAAAACATTTTCAAGAGTTTTCATTTTGCTTTGTTTTTCCATTTTCACCTTTATTACACAGTTCAGCCCAAAGAAAAAAAGCTTTAGAGAGAGAGAGAGAGAGAGAGAGAGAGAGAGAGACTATGCTACACATATACTGTACATGCTACCACAAGCAGAACACTGACCGACGGGCCCTGCTCTATCGAATAGATACTACAATTAATTAAAAGTGTATGTTATTAAGTCCTTCTGTAGACTGGATCAAAATACTGCAGGTCATGAGTTCACTCACATTATGTTGTACACTCTGTGTTCACATTTAGATGTGTTCACATTATAATCCAGAGAAATGTTGAGATCTCACATTGTCCCGAAGCTGATTGATTAGATTGTAAATCAGAAATCAAAATGTGGATACTGCCAGTAACAAAATAAGGCAAAGAGAATCAAACGCTTTCAGTAAAAATCCTTAGATGAAGCTAAGGGCACAAGCTGGAGCTGCCAAATGGAAATCTCCACAGCATTAAGAACAATGATGGTCAGGTGACTGAACCAACCTGACTGCAACATGTTATGAGCAATGTGAAAGTTTTAAACAGAATTTGTTCAGTCGCCGATGTGTAAAACAGTGCTGAAAGTTAAAATGGAAATCTTTTCATTTTAATAAACCTTCTATCACCGAAGGAGGTAAAACAATGGTGAATGAGCTTATATGGCCCACTTGTGAAAGTATTGAAATATGTATATATATATATATATATATATATATATATATATATATATATATATATATATATATATATATATACATACCTGTTGTGATATTCCTGGGAAAAAGTTTGGAATACAGTTTTTCTCCATTGTATACACTCTCAAAATGGAATTATGCACACAATTCTTAAAATTCGAAGCCCATGCACCAAAAGAAAACCCCCACAAAACGGCTAAACTCTGAGCACAATTCCATTGTTTTCACTCCAACATAAATTGTAACTCAACCAGCACTGAAATCTCAAGGAATGCCACTTTAAGAGCAACAACTTCACCCCACATTATACAATAGAGAGCACATAACTACCAGATCAAACTAACTTTTTAATGGTAGTTTATGTGCAGTAACTTTGATTGTCTGTATCCCCAACACAGCTCTGCACATCTTCACAGCTTCTTCCTGTTTTTCCTCACACGGTGATGTCATCCCCGAACATGGGACCAGGGGCTCAGGCGATGGACTTGATCGCAGTGTCTGGTAATTTACCGAGGAGGCGGCAGTCAGTCGGACTGAAGCCCGAGTTGCTGGTCTCCAAGGAGCTGCGGAGCACGCTGCGCTGCCAGCGTTGCAGGAAGTAAGACTTTGGGCCGCAGCAGCCGTGGAGCAACGTGAACATTTTCCTCAGAACCGTCTTCCTCAGCAGGATGTAGACCCAGGGGTCCAGGATCTGGTTCCACGTGGCCATACGCACCACCATCAGGAGACTGAAGGACGCAGGCTCCTCTTTGGCTCTGGTGCTCAGCATGATGACACGGATCTGGTGGAGTGGCCATAGAATAATGGAGAGGGACAAAAAAAGACTTGAATAGCTGCATAATAACTCGACAAATAAACAATCAAGTGTATCATTTAATATAACTCTCTACTTCTTTGTTTAAGACATTTTTATTGTATTTCACTAACTGCATGAACACATCTCTCTCTCTATTGCACAAATGCTTTACTATTTTATAATTGAGATTTAGTGTTACACAAAAGAGCCTTTAATGCAGTAAATATGTTTTTTTCAACTGAACTTTTCATAATGGATAGTGTCTATAACAAAGCATCTTCTATCTATCTATTCTAACAAAATTTGCTTTGGTCCACTGTTACTGTGAGAATAACATGTTTTTCAATAACCCAAAAGAAATTGGGCGACTATGGGTCAGTGGTTAGCATGCCCGTCTTTCAATCACGAGGTTGGCAGTTCAATCCCCGCCCTAGTCGATGTGTCCTTGAGCAAGACACTTAACCCTGCATTGCTCCCCATAGCTGTGTCTACGGTGTATAAAGTAAAGTGTCTTTGAGTATCATGAAAAGCACTATATAAATTAAATGGATTATTATTATTATTATTAAATGTCAGTGCACTTCTTGTGCCATATTGCCAGATACAGGTACCATTAAATGTGTGATAAATGTGTCTCTATAACTGTAGTGGAAGAGGAGTGTGGCATGTTCTGATCTCATGGTGTCGACCACAGTGCACCTTCGCAGCAGCAACAACAAGTATGAAGGGAACATGTGGAGCAGGCTTGAAATTAAGTGTCATTTTCTACGAGACCAAGGGGATATTTTAAAGGACGATTAAAGTGTTTGAATGTCAAGAATGAATCGCTGAGAGCTTCAGCTTCAGCGCCAAAGAACGAGCCGGGGCGGACAGACTGACAAGCAGCAGCGAGAAAACCTTAAAAACAAGCTTTTCTTGATTCAGCTTCTCATCACACATTACAGATGGTTTCTGTCTCATTTAAAAAAACATTTCACTGCCTCTGACAGTCACTTTGTAGTTACACCGACTAAGACGCAGCTTTTAAGAACGTGATGGCGTGTGAGAATGTCAATCTACTAATAGATTAATTGTGATCAATCAGAATAATAGTCCGGATTAACAAAGAGTTTCAACTCATTCTCATGCCTTGGAGGCAGTAGGGAATGTGCGACATGGCCATTCTTACCAGTAAGGGGCCCCAGCACACGCAGGACACCAACATGATACCCAGCAACTGACAGATCATCTCTATGTGGTAGGACGTGCCTCTACAGTGATGCTTGCGGCGCAGTCTGGACCGCAGTAGAGCACAGCTTGTCATTGCATTGCACACAATGGAGAGCAGGAGGGCCATCAGCCCCAGCATCGAGAAAAGCAGTGGGAGGAGCACATCCAGCCAGTCTTTAGGTTCCTCCATATGGAAGAAGCACCAGCTCCTGGAGCTCTGAACCTTGTAGGGCTTCCACAGCAGCATCGGTAGCACAGCCACCAGGGCAGCGAGCAGCCAGGTGAGTCCCAGCAGCCGTTTCATGTGGTAGGATGCTAACGCTGTGGAGTGGAAGATGGGCCTGGTGACTCCGATGCAGCGCTCCACCGCCATGGCGCTTCCCAGGAACAAGGGGCTCAGGCCGAAGAACACCATGCACGCCCCGAAGACGCTGCACACGATGCGGTGAGGGTCAAACGTCTCCCATTTCTTGTGGAAGCTGTAGACGAAGATCACCAGGGAGCCGTTGATGAGGTGACCCAGCAGGTCGGTGACCACCAGGCTGCTGGCAAACAGCAGGAAGGACGCCTTGGACTTGATGCGGATGCGGTTGTAGGATTTGACGAGGATGAAGAGCGCCAGGCTGTTGGAGAAGATGCCCACGGTCATGGAGACGGCGGAGGCGGTGATGGACAGTTCCTTCTGGCTGCTGTTGCAGCTGTTGTTGCTCGGTCCGACCTCTGACCTGCAACCTGTTTCTGAGCTCCCATTGGCTGACATGGTGGACATGAAATCTGAAGCAGAGGATAAA
Organism: Cyclopterus lumpus; assembly: GCF_009769545.1. NCBI lineage: Eukaryota > Metazoa > Chordata > Actinopteri > Perciformes > Cyclopteridae > Cyclopterus > Cyclopterus lumpus. The sequence continues at coordinate 20,871,984 of NC_046969.1, read as the reverse complement.
TAGTGGAATGGACATACGATTTATTTTTACCAACATTTTGGGAATTAAACTTCAGGTGCTGAAAGAATTTTTTTTTGTATCCATTTAGTTTGGTGAGAAATCAATTCAACCATAACTGATAGTTTCTCTGACTCTGGAACAGATGCTTCTTAATATTGTACAGCTGCACGTGCACTTTTGGGTGTGACTGTGGGGACAGTGAACGTCCTGGAATAAAAATCTTAATGTGAAAAATGTGCCACATCCTTAGAAGCCAATAACTTTTGTTCATTACCCTTATTAAAATCGTGCTTAGGTCCTTACCTCAGGTGTGGTCTTCTCTCACTCCACAAGTCGCCTTCACTCGGTGTCTTTATCGACGTGTAATCACAACGTCTGGAAATGCCGTCGCAGGTGAAACGGCTCCCCTCGATACTCCCGTGGAGGCTGCGGTCCGCGCAACTTGTTCTGTCTGCACTCCGCTGGAAGTCAGTGGAGGCGGACGAGCTTCAGGCTGCGAGGTGCCACTTCAAACTCAAACCCACCGTGGTGGCTGCACACATCTGTCGCAAACAGCAAAAAAAAAACACAACAACCAACAACAACAACAACAAAAACAGTGTTTTGTTTTCTCTCCACACCGGATAAGCGTAGAAACAAAAACAAAAAACGGTGTACACGTTACAAAAAAGATTGACAGGTGTTTGCCCAAAATTATAAATCCTTTATACATAAAAAAAGAAGAAGAAGAAAAAAAAAGACATGTATTATCACTTTGCTTATATTTTAACCTAAGGTTTATTTTTTTTAATACATTTTCTATTTCATCCAGTCAATATATAATAAAACAAGCCCAAATATTTATGGTTTTCAGTTCTGAGGATTTAACAATTAATTTAACAGTGCTGCAGTGGTTGTATGTATTCAACCTATTAGTCACACCGTTTGCTTTTCTGATGACATAATAAACAACCGGATTAGATCCAACTAGAGTGATCAAAGATGGGGACCGCCATGTTCCGTTTGATGACAGACGCAGGTTTTTCAAGTCCATTTTTAAATGTTTTTAGTTTTTTTCCTGATTTCTGAATGATGAAGGAAGAGCTCTCAATGGAAACTGATGTGGATGTTGCTCTTTGAGGATCAGTTGTTACAGTGTTACAGAAACTATTTATACTGAGTATCAGATTTACAGCCATGTCTACAGAATATAGAATTAGAATCATTTGGATAACTTGGTCAAATTACTTTGTGTAACACATTTCCTCTGCCTGTTGTAATTGAATTGTTACTTTATGTCCTATTAAGGCTTTAAAAAAAAAATCTTTATTTGCAAGGGGGTAAGAAAGCAGAACAAAATATGATCAATCAAAGGCACATAAATGGAAAGAAACGGTCAAGGGGCCAAACAAAGCACCCTCTTATTGCAGTTCCTCACTGCGTCTGACACAGCAGCTAGTTGTCAACTTTCCTGACAAAGTAGACAAACACCCAGTCAGGACACTTCAGATGTATAGGGATATAATTAATATAGAGTGTAAGTAAACCAACATAAAGTGCTGTTCTTAAGACCTGTAGACCATAACCGTGGTTATAGCACTCGGAGAGAACTAACTATGCAGACAGGATACGTCTGAGTGCTATTCCGTCTGGTTAGAGAGGATTGTTGAACGTTCAGATGATGATTACTTTCAGGAGGAAGCCAAGTTGTCTTTGTACACACAAGGATTTCAGAGCCACAGTTAATTTCCTTAAGTTCCCCCAAGCGAGTGCAGTCGCAGACCCACTAAGCGTATCATACCCATAGCCTCCGGGGTCAGCGTATTGATTGGTAGCGTCTCCATGACGTCAGCCCTGTGCCCGGAACATCTTAACACAGCAGTTCCTGAGTAGTAGCCTTGGTGCCAGGCAACCAAGGCAGACGACCTGCGGGTCACCCATCAGCTAAAAGCCAATATCACATCATCCAGAACTTTGTGGATCTCACCCAACTTTGCACACATTCTCACAATAATTGTCATTACGATACTGATTTGAACTGATGCTGAGCTCGAGATGAGATTCTTGCAGTTATTTTATTCTGTTGATGTCACAGTCATTCTTTTCGTCTCCTCTATGATGTGTATTAGTGCGATTTTAATGCATTTTTAACAATCATTGCTCCAGGGTATTCATATTAAACTTTGACATTTTAGTCATTTTCCTTACTACTCAATTATTGCCACACCCTGAAAAGTTCCTTGATGCTTGAAAAAGTCTTGAAAAAACTGTGACTTATTTTCATCCACCAAAAGTTAATTTCCTCTCTTTGTTCATCAGAGTTGTGTCAAACGTCCGCTTCACTCTCTGTTGCTCTTTCTTTCAGCAATTGCAGCAATGGATGAGCGTCGTTCTGCCACACTCACACTTCACATAAGAGTGACAAAAAGTTAGGCATTGCATATCCTAATTGCTGTACGCATTTCATAAACTGTGCAGCGCTTCGTTGGAAATATGTAAGAAACAGCCATCCAAACCTCGCTTGGTTTCAACAGTCCATGGCCTGACCTGTGGATCGTCTGGATGCTTTGTAACATAAAGGAAATCCGTGACTCGGGGACCAGTGTAATGTGCTCCACTTTCTTGGTTTTCATGAGGAAGTTGGCCGCAGCAGTCTGACTGTTTTCTTCTTCTTTTTTTACAAAGACCAGTAAAGCCACCGTTTAAATAGTCTATCCTTCTGAAGATAAACAAAGTCGTTGTTTTCTGTATTTAGTTCGTCAATTCATGAGATTTTTATGAAATAAATAGCTACATTTACAATGGCGATGCTGCAGAATCCCCTCTGTATTTCCATCACATCCATCGTACTGAACACATGTATTTGTAGGTCTGGTTGACCTCAACACCTGTGCCATGAATACTTCCTGGAGGATGGTTTTGGTGATTTTTATGACATTTTTAATCTTGTATCTTGGTGAACCTCAACAATTTTGTTTTTCCAAGTCATTTTCATTAAAATTCAGTTTTTATGACAGGCTTCGGAATATAAGAAAAACAGTACAAACGGTATGACTTCTGGAGGAGATGATCCGCCTTTTCTTTTTCCTTCACAATGAATTGATGTGCTTTTAATTCTGTATTTGAGTTGTTGAAACCCGGCGTCTCGGATTTCTCATGTGCCCAAATTTGTCACTAATTATCCAACAAGGCACGTCTTGATGAAATCTTCTCCCGGGTGACATTACACCTTCAAGTGTGGTGTCACACAGTGTCTGCTGTAATGACAGGCAGCAGAGTGCTTGGTCACAATGCAAGGAAAGCCCCGGCATGGGAGCGCAATCACATCCTTTTGTTGGTCGCCTCAAATGGGGCTGTTGTAATAGACTGCCTTCCTCAATAGGGTTCAGATGGAGCCGGGAGTAGATTGAGCGAGATGGGGAAATAACACATAATGCGGGCGTCATCTTCACTTCCTCCTTGGCTTTCTCTCCCTTATCACAGAAACACCCTGGTGCCAAGATTCACAGGGAACAAACATACTCTTCCTCTGCTCTCGATTATCTTGTACCTCCCATCATTTCTTTCTTTGTTCTGTCTGTCACCCTGACCAAAACGATTTCGCCCATTTTGGAAATTGTTAATGGAGCCCCAACTTAATTGAATTACTTCAATTGGTAACACACAAATGAATTAAGTTTTCTCAAATTAAGTTAACAAGTTAGATTAACACAATTGCTTTAACTCAGATGTATGTAATGATTTGATTGTTTTCAAATCAATGGTTTGCATTACTCCAACTTAAAATGAAGGTAAGTCAACTTAAAGTTTCCCGTTTTTCCAACTCAATTATTTGCTTGATCCAAAAGTAAAATACTGCTCCTTTTCAACTAGTTTCAGGAAATGTAATTTTTATAGTAACCGTATGAAATTTTAGTTTGGTCAATATGGTCAATATATATATATATACATACATATATATATATATATATATATATATATATATATATATATATATATATATATATGTACATACATACATACATACATACATACATACATACATACATACATATATATATATATATATATATGGGATATACAGAAGACACTGATAACTTATCTTTGGGAGGCATGAGCAAAGATAATGGTACAAGGTCCAAGAGCTCAAATGGGAAGACAAAAACACAGGTGTGTTTGAAACAGATTGTCTTAGTTTCTTACATACATGTATTTATCAACTGCAGTTTGTGAAATGTTACTTTCTGATGTGACACTGAATAAGGTTTTTCAAATTGTGGAAGCCAGCACATTCAAGGCAGACTAGTCAAATAGAATTGTTGCTTACTGACAGTGTAAAAGGTAGTTTATATGGCACCACAGTGAACATGTTTAAGTTTGTGATGTTACTTTCGGATTTTAGCCCTGACAAACATATTTTAGATTATAATCCTATATTTCTTCTTCTATCTCTGATATACAGAAAGTGACAGCAATAATGTCAGCAACGAAGAGAACAAGAAGGCACTTCTGTGGAAGGACCTGGACAAGGTTTGTTATGTTATTTGTAAATAAAGTTTAAAACAGATACTATGGTATTAACTATGTGTTAGGGAATGCACACGTTTTTTAATGCACACGTTTTTCCTAAACTGTTCTAAAGTTGTTGAAATATGTCAGAAATAAAATTAGCAGTGCGCATTAAGAATTGTTGGTCTTAAAATGTTGCCTTATCTCCCACGTGCCTTTAAGGCTGCTCAATTAATCGAATGTTAATCGCGATCACGATTTTGGCTGCCATGATTAAACGTCCGCGATATTGAGGTTTAAAATGCTGCTCTGCCACACATCAAATCAAACGCATTAGAGTTGTGTCTGCGCCGCATAGCAAGACAACTAACGTGTTCAACCACCTGAACAATTACCACAAACCACAGTACGATGAACACATGAAGGCTAAAGCTAACACTACCTCACTGAACCTCCGTCCATGTCCAACGTCAACACAGAAAACCATAAATGTGACCCTGCATAGCACGACAGCGGATCAAATATATTTATATATAGTGATTCCTTGCAATAAATAAATATATATGATGTTCTATTCTTTTTATTAAGACAGGTTTTCACAGACTACTTATTGTGGCAGGGCATTATATAACCGGGCCATTCAATTTAAAGTAAGAACATACCATTACTGTTTTTATCATTTGTGTCTTATCCCCATCTCTTTTAAACCAGTGGAACTAAGTGGAACAATTCATGGGAGTCACTGTCCTGCCTTGAATCACTGGAGTTCAGCAACTGAGGTAAATTAATATGAATTAGGTAAATATAATGCGTGGAATATAAAGCAGTAAGGGTCATTTTAGAGACAATTAGGAGGTCAGGGGTCAGTCTGCAGAGTAATGTGTGTGTGTGTGTGCATGCATGTCAGTGGATGAGGAAGAGTAAATGTGGTCACAAATATTACAAATATTGAACACACAGTGCTGTTGTTAATATACATTTTATGAATTGATAATGGCACATTGTTAAAACATGTATTCTTTTCTTTAGCTCTGACCTTGATAGAGAGTTCACGTTTATCTTATATTGAAGAGTGAATTTATAATATCTTCAGAAACATGTGCCATGAGCCTCCTCCTCCTCTTTGGCCTCCTTCTCCTCCTCCTTGGCCTCCTCCATTTCCTGAAAGCAACTGCGAGTTGCAGACTTAGTTTCACAGTAAAAAGGTTATTGCAAAAATGAAGTCACGAGCCGTTAACCTTTACAACAATGCAAAACTAGGGTATTTAAATGAAGAAACCTATTCAACTTCAGATGGTCGTATGGAAAAGTGCTCCATGACGCTCGACAAATCCAAGTCTATGCCTTTCCACTCCTCCTCGGCCTCCTCCTTCTCCTCCTCGGCCTCCTCCTCCTCCTCCTCGGCCTCCTCCTCCTCCTCCTCGGCCTCCTCCTCTTTGGCCCCCTTCTCCTCCTCCTCGGCCTCCTCCTCGGCCTCCTCCTCTTTGGCCTCCTTCTCCTCCTCGTTGGCCTCCTCCATTTCCTGAAAGCAACTGCGAGTTGCAGACTTAGTTTAACAGTAAAAAGGTTATTGCAACAAATTAAGTCACGAGCCGTTAATCTTTACAACAATGCAAAACTAGGGTATTTAAATGAAGAAACCCATTCAAATGCAGTTGGTCTTACAACGTGGAAAAGTGAACACTTAACAAATGGCATTAATATGAGTGTTGGCCTACACACTGAAAAAAATGTTGTGTTGAATTTACTCAATTTTTTCTAGGTACGTTTTTGCACATAACAATTTTATCTAAATCCAGAAGTATTTTTTAAGTAAATTGTACTAATTATTTTCAACTAATTTCAGCCTAATTTTATTTATAATTTCTGCTCAACTATTTTGAGTAGAGTTTACTCAAATGTATTAAGTAATTCCAACTAAATGTTGTGTTTGTTATGTGCAGCTCGACAGGAACACTGGACCCAAACGCCGTCAATGATGGAAAAGCAACTTTATTGCTAAACAGGATTCCAAAAACAGGCTTCAAAAACCAGGATACAAAACACACACCCAAGATCTTCCACGATCTAGACAAGACGAATCGACCAAGGGGAATGACACAAACAGGACTTAAATACAGAGGGCTGGTGCAGATGATTGGACACAGGAGGAAACAATCAGGGACAGAGGAGACAATCACAGGGACAGGAAGTACAGAGAAACAGAGGACACGAGAGACAAGGACTTCAAAATAAGACAGGAAACACGACACAACACTACAGATCCTGACAGTGTTGAGTTTACTCAAATGGATTAGGTATCTGTAACCATTTTTTTTGTTTACACGCTAATCAATTTATTGTTTAAATAATAAAATTGAGTTTCATTAAATTAAATACTATGAGCCATTCTTAGTATACTCTTTTATTCAAATAAAGCAAACAGCATGTTAATACAACTCGTAATTAATCTTATTGAAACACAATGTAATAGCACCATCCACTTAAACAGTGTAGCATAAAAACGTCTTACAGTGCCTTTCATAGCAAATAATAATAAAAAAACAAAAAAACATCCTACATGTAAATCACATACCAATCAGCCTCTACTCCACTATAAATGAACTATGACAATGAAAACATCAGAACAGATCTGTGGAGCAATGGGGAAACTAACCTTCCACACATTGTTACATTAAAACAAACACAGCAAGAAATGACATATTTCCACATTCTTTTCCACAACTGGATGTAAACAAATATATAACCGAGACTGTCACATCAATAAATGTCGTATGTGTACAGATTGTAAAGCCCTCTGAGGCAAATTCGTAATTTGTGATATTGGGCTTTACAAAATAAACTGAATAAATGAAACAAACATAACAAACATCATACCATATTGGCACCGGTTGTCGGTACCCAAACCTTTTAAGGACACACACTCACAAATACACGTTACACTAACTTTACACTATACCTGAACATCCTGAATAGGCGTTCCATCGCGGGTTCTTGGTTTCCTCGTTGGGTTATAGTTGAATGTATATAGAATAAAAGTACCAGTTACTGGGTGGGCCAAGGTAACCATGGTTACCTTGGCCCACACTGAAAAAAATGATTCAGACCCCTTGTAGATATTACTTAATTTAATCAAGGTCATTTCACTGATTTTAATATGTTACTGAATCCTACTTTTAAAAAAAAAAAAATCTTAACTCATTCTTCCATGGTTTACGAAAAGCTAATTTCCTTCATTTAAAGGTAACATGAAAAAATGATGTATTATGTTTATTATTATTTATTATTATTAGTTAAACCCTCTAACTGAGGGTTGCAATTACTGTTAATATAACTATATATATATATATATATATATATATATATATATATATATATATATATATATATATATAAATAAATAAAAAAACAAAATAAAATAATTATATTTTAAAGGAAAACGAAAAAAGCAGGGTTGCAGGATTGTCATATTTAATTTACAATGAATAATTGGAGTAAACTCATGAGCACGAACACCTGACGTGGTGACGTCATCAAGTTCGCTGCTGTTCCAATTGCAGAAAGACCGTCCTGCGTCCTCCCGGACTCCAAAAAAACACAAGTCTGTACTCAGCGTACTTTGGATTGAGAAACGGCCATAGACAGGCTATATAATAGGGGGGCTTTTACTGGCGCCCGGAAGGTTCCTCCCATACACATGGACATTGACTCTTTTGCCTCCTCCCTTCTTCGCAGCATCAGGACCAGCAAGGGCTGTGTGCTGTACCCATCCCCCCTCCATCGTCGCAAAGAAATAATAAAGCTTCAAACAAAGTGAAGATTGGAATACTGTATTTAATAATATATTGTAACAAAGTAATAACAATAACAAAAATGACTAATAAACGAGTAATAACAAATAAATAAAAATCATTATAAAGGAATAACACAAATCAACTAATAAACATTACAAATAAATAAGTAATAAATAACAAATAAATAAAAATAAGGACAAAAGTAATAACAAACAAACTACTATTTACAAAATGTCCCTCATTGTCCCCCCTTGTGTTTTTGGCGCATCCCCTCCTTCCACTCCTCCACAGTTTTCCTGCCGACCGACTCGCAGTAGTGGACCCCATGAAGACGAGTGTGGCCAGTTTCAAGCCTTTTGGGCTGGCCACGCTTGCTGCGGCAGGTTTTGGCCCCGGTCTCCGGCCCCGATCTCCGGCTCCTGGCCGGCAACAGCAGCCTGGCTGCCTTCCTCTTCCTGAGGTATGGATAGGAAGAGGAGGCTGACCGGCAGAAGGAGGGGGGGATGGGCGAGGCCCCCAGATGAGGGTCCTGGCTGCTCATCCGGGGGGACCTCAGCGTGGAAGGGCTGTCCTTGTCCCACCTGAATATAGGACAGCCCTTTAGCCGGAGGGAGAGGCTCGGCAGCAACAGCTCCTGCAGGGATGACGCCACTTCCCTGCAGCAGCACAGTCCTCCCTTTGTCCATCTGATGTCGAGCGAACCTGGAGACAAACAGAATGCTCTTAGACTCTTCATCAAACAATAAATCACAGTACAGATTATAAAACATCAGAACAGCCTCATGTTGAACTCTTACCAGCTGGATCAAGGTCCTCTGGTTCATCTCGAAGAGCTGGAGCTCCGTCTGAGCCATCAGTCTCGGGCTGGCCAGCACTGTCCCCTGGATGTTTTTTTTTTTTAGAGTTTTCGGGCTGCTCCATGTCGCTTTCACTGTCGGACATATTTTTGTGGTTCTGTTGAACAAAGGAACTTGTGTAAGGAATATAATAAATAACAAGAAGCTCTATATGAACAACATATAGTCCAGTACTGCCTCTACTTTATCTCTCCATTGGGCCACAGGTACGCTGCCGACATGTTTTCCTTCTGCCCATGAGGCCAAACTAGTGGAACAGTACTGCAACAGCCTCACTGAAAAGTAGTTTGATACCTTTTTGGCATGGTCCTGCTTGTGTGCAATAACATGAATGTGTTTTTCTTTGTAACATCAGTCTTCGGCCTCTGGACGCTTTGCATAACAAAGTGAACATTGTTCCTGTTGTGGCCAAAGCTGACAGCCTGACACAAGCAGAGGTCCACAAAAAGAAGCTAAAAGTATGAAATCATTAAACACACGTAATGGAGGAGGAGTTGTATTTGTATTTCTGTCTATTTCTCTCAAGCGTTATTGTTTCAATGTGTCCATGTACTCTAGATCAGAGAGGAGATTGATTAGTTTGGGATCAACATCTACCAGTTTCCTGAGTGACGAAGACTTTAAAAAACAGGACCAGATGCTCAAGGTTCTTTTGACTCTAATTTTGCATTTTTTTAAAGTGCCGTCTTGTCCACGTTAAGACTGACAGCTTCTTGTTTTTGATTCTCTCTGCAGGACAGCACCCCATTTGCAGTAATTGGGAGTAATGTTCAGGTGGAGAGTTCAGGGGCCGTGTCTATCCCTGGGGGTGGTAGAAGGTAATACACCGTTTTTAATTCTTTCTAATGTTTTCCAGATTTATTTCTAATTTCTCTTAGTCAACTTTTACAGTGTCTTTGGACATTTAGTACTTTGGTGGTATTTTGAGTGGCAACTTGATTTTGTATCAGATTTTTACATGACTTTTGTTCTATTTGATAAAGAAAAACGTTGTCTGATCTAGTATCACGTTGTTGTTGCATGGTCAGTGGAGAACTCGGCTCACTCTGAGTCAATAAAACTGCCTCTGGAGTTGCTTATTTGTGGGCAACCATTAGTTTAACATAAGCCTTGATGATTATTCCACACACTTACCTTATACATTCGTGTTTCTTGGACAGGGATCACTAATAGGAAGACCACAGTCTGGGTCTAGACCCAGGGGCCGTTGTTTCCGGAACTGGTCCTATCACCGACTAAATTTAATTAAACAATTACATTTTGACTGAACGCTTCAATTTGTTCAAGGTGATGCTACTTAATCAAGCGTCGCTGCTTGAGTGAGATATAAACAGACAGGACGAGAGGCCGAACAGTTGGAAAGGTTGTTTCACATGTTCTCCAAAAAGAGAAATGTAGATGCCGAAACCAGAGCCTCATATATCTTCATTCTTCCGTCGGGAAGTTCAAAACCAGTCTCATTGTCAGGATCTGTAGTGTTGTGTCGTGTTTCCCGTTTTATTTTGAAGTCCTTTTCTCTCGTGTCCTCTGTTTCTCTGCACTTCCTGTCCCTGTGATTGTCTCCTCTGTCCCTGATTGTTTCCTCCTGTGTCCAATCACCTGCACCAGCCCTCTGTATTTAAGTCCTGTTCGTGTCATTCCCCTTTGTCGGTTCGCCTTGTGTAGATCATGTGTGTGAGCTTGTTTTGTCTGCTTTGAATCCTGTTGAGCAATAAAGTCGTCTTTTCCGGTGTTGACGGCGTTTGGGTCCAGTGTCCTGCAGCTGCGCACATAACACTCATATGTTCAAGCAGGCGGATATGGTTCACTCCGTGTGGGTGGGAGTGACCTTCCGACCACCTTTGGCCTCCTCCCTTCTTGATCAGGACCAACAATGGCTGTGTGCTGTGCCCATCATCGCCAACCTCTCCCTAAATATAGACACAGTCCTTAACTACAATGTTGACATATTTACGTTGAATCATGTGTTTCTGTTCACTTGCTTTTGTAACCTCTGTCTGAAATTTGTAGTTAGTTATTGTCATTCTCATGTCGCCATTTCTGTCAATGTGTAGAGCTTGTATTTAAAATCATATAAGAAATAATAAAGCTTCCAACAAAGTGAAGATTGGAATACTGTTTTTATTAAAGACTGTACATAGTGATATGACAATAATAAACATTAATAACAAATAAATAGAAAGGAATAACAAACTAAAGATTAATAATAAATAAGTAATAACAAATAAATAAAAATAAAAACAAAAACAAAGGAATAACACAAACTATTATATAGACTGAAATGTCTAGTGGACCCCATACATGCGAGTGCGCTCATATAGGGCTCTTATTAGTGTGTGACAGTCCTGTGTTAGTTAGTTAGTTCAGGATGACTAATGGAGGACAGACCGCGGAGCTTTGTCGTTCATAACAGTTTAAAACTTTACAGTAGTTATCTAAAGTTATAACGAGACACTATTTATTAAGACGGTGTTAACCAGTGGACGTTGTTACTGTCTAAACCTGTTATTCACGTGGGTTAGGGTTATTAACTTGTTATTATATATTATTTATTATATTATTAGATATTAGTATACATCATTTGATTATATGTTGTCTGTCATTATTATGATTATTCATATAAATCAGGAGAAATTAACCCGTTTTATTCATATGTACCTAAGTCAACAGTTCAGTAGAGTTGTAATTACCTTTGAGAGTTTTAAATAAATTGTCTGATAAAAATGATTTAATTACAAAGTGATGTGAGTAAATAAAATACTGTAAAGTAACTGTTCCCGTTTTATTATAGATCTCAAGCACTGAAAAAAAAAAAAAAAAAGTGTCACATGATCTTCATCATCATTTATTATTCTTTATGATCTTGAAGTATTTACTGCTAATGTTCCTCTTTATGTTTAGATGGAACATCCAACATTCAGGAGGGCCGCTAATGGGACCCTCCTGCTGAAGGCCTCGCCAGCAGCCTAGCTCATGGCCCTCGGCGGGTCACCGGGGGGGCCATTCTTTTTACAGGGCAAAGAAGTTAGAGGAGGTGGATGCAGAGGCCTGGGCCCACGTCGCCTCCGAGGGTGACCACACCGCCAACGCCACCCTCGTGCTGAGCCGGTGGAAAGTGCAGTTTGGTCGATACCAGGGCCAGACCTTCCCTTGGCTCTTGGAGAACGACGTGGGCTACTGCGTCAATCTGGTCTCCTCCCACCAGAAGGAGCGAGAGAGGACCGCGTCTCAGTCCCCGCTGATGGCCAACAAGGTGGAGTCCTTCAGTACAAGTTCATACGATAAAACAATTAAGAGTGAAATGACAGTTTTAACTTCCCTTTTCTGAATTTGCATGATGCCTTCTCCCGCTACTCCTCAGCGTACCCTGGCTTTGCTGAGGCAGTCAGGTTCCACCAGGCGTTTGAGGAGGCGCGGGGGAGGTCTTCCAGCCCGGTCAGGAGGAACAGGCACTTGTTTGCTTCGGGGACTTTAAATTCGAGACCCTAGAGAGCCTGTACAAGTCTGAGGATTAAAAAAAGATAAACAAAACAACAACAATATATATGTATATCTATATATTAACACCTAACCTATATCCTTCCACTCAACCCAGTTTCCTTCAGATATTGCAACACCTTTCCTGCACCCAAGGTTAATGCATCCTTTAACTGTATTTCCTCTACTTCCAGCTTCCTCTTCCGCCTGTCTCTCTCCACTATGAACTTCTGGCAATGGCAAATGATGTGCTCTACTGTTTCCGGCATATTGCAGTGTTCACATAATCCTGTTGGGTGTTTATTTATTAATTGCATGGTTTTATTCAGCCTTGTGTGTCCAATCCTCAGTCGGGTTAATATATTTTCTTCCTCCCTTTGCCAACTTCCTTCTGAATAGCATAGCGATGTCTCCCTGTGCCTCCTACATCCCAACTATGCTGCCATTCCTGTATAATGTTTCTTTTGATAATTGATTTAGTTTCTGTTTTGCTAAATAAAATGTCTGTCTTGTTGTCACAATCCAACGCTTTCTTCGCTAACGTGTCTGCTGCTTCATTTCCTTTTACCCCTCTATGTGCTGGCACCCACATGAACGATACCAGAATGCCCAAATGACTAAGTCGGAACAGTGTTTCGTACGCAACAACTGGCCTTAGTGTTCCTCTTGATTATATTGGGCTGTCTTCATTGACAGCCGTCCTACGCCCCCTAGTGGTGGGAGGTCCAACAAAACAAAAAGAAAACAAAATGGCTCTTACATTACATTACGTGTCATTTAGCTGACGCTTTTATCCAAAGCGACTTACAATAAGTGCATTAAACCATGAGTCCAAACTCAGAACAACAAGAATCAAGCAAGTACAATTTCTTCAATAACGTTAAACTACAGAGTACTATCCGTACGTGCCATTTAAGTGCTACTAACAGAGACTCTTACAGAGTCTATAAAAAGACTCATTCCCCCTTTCCCAGCTCCTCCTCAATAGATTACAGCCTCCAGCAAGTCAATTTCCCACGAGGAGCTTTAGCTGCTCAGGTTGCCGTGACAAAGGAGTCAAATACTTCCCTGTCCTCAAATGGGACGTCCCCAATCGGCTTGACTGACAAAGGAAACGGTGACGCATTATCCTTAACATTGAAGAACTATATCATCTTATCATGACTTTTCGCGTGATGCAATGAAACGACAAATCAACAAGATGAGACAGCTGCATCGAATGTTTCATCAATATCTCAAGCACATTTTATGAAACACTGTCGCCGCTCAGAACAACAAGACTTCACCTGACCTACAAAGGTCACTCACTAAAACACTTAACTCGTGTTGACATTTAAAATGAATATCATCAGCCAGTGAATCACTGAAATGTCTTTTCATGCATGTGTAACTGAAGAGATCTAAAATATGGTGTCGATGTGAGAGAGTCCACTGAAGTTGTGTGTCTGTGATTAATTTATTATAATGATTAGCATTAAATATATATTTTCTTTCACTAAACTGAAAATGAACATTAAAGCTGTGGTTTCATTGCACTGGAAAGAAAACAAACTCTGAATGGAATAAATCCATGTAATTTAGGAACTATGGTATAAATATAGAAGAAACAAAAGCTAAATATTTGATCTACCTCATATCTGGTGAACAATAGGCAGCATGCATTGCTCCCAGCACACAGACATGCTGTGTGCCCACGACGATGATGATTATACACCTGTCATCTCCGTGTATAGAAATGTTCAACTAGATTAGAGTGGGAGAAACTCCATTAAATGATAGCAAAGCACTTATACAACAGCATGGTATGGTTAAGGTATGGTTATGATGTTTGAATAGACTCCGATTTTGGATGTGAGGACTTACACAATGAGCATATTGATTAACTCAATCAAATTGGAGAATAATACATTTCATAAAAATAGAACACTTTTTCACTGGAGCATTTAAAAATAACTGTGATTCTGTATGAAAGCAATAAAAAAAAAATGCATTTACTGTGAGCTAAAAAGTAAAAATATTTCACAAAGTGTGTCGACAATAATTTGATAATTGTGAAAAGCTGTAAAGGAACAAAGTAACACACACAACATCATAACACACATTTCAGAACCACTCAGAGCTCTCTTGATATTGACCAGGAGAATTATTGCGTGTTAGCATAATGTTAAGTGTGTAATTACCATCTCATGGACCCCCACGTGAACCCACGAGGTAGAGGTAGGCTGTGAAACGGAGTGCTTTAGGACCATGAGGAGCGCGGTGTTGAGAGAGGCCGTCCCTGTGGAGGAGAGCATGGGAGAAGAGTAGTGGAGCGTCGTTTTCTGTCGTAGTGGAGCGTCGTTTTCTGTCGTAGTGGAGCGTCGTTTTCTGTCGTAGTGGAGCGTCGTTTTCTGTCGTAGTGGAGCGTCGTTTTCTGTCGCTGCCGCGCGCCGATCTGCTGCCGCTCAAGTGTTGCATGCTGAAGAGCTTTGAGGAGGATGATAGGATGAAGGTTGGAATTCTGAGGGGCGATGAAGATGAAGATAAGAGTGGTAATTATGAATGAGACATCACTGTAATGTCCATTTGTGGGGAGCTTTAAGTGTTTTCTCACAAGTCAGTTACAGGCTGAGCTGTCATTATATTGTCTGCTATGACATCATTTTGATCCAACATTTTTTTTAGCTCCGGTCCTGATGCTGATTTTCTGAATCAAAAGCTCTGACTTGATGCTGTTTTTATGCTCTTATTTTACAACTTAACGTCTTATATGTGTCTCCAGTGCCAAGGGGTTAGTGGCATCATCCTCGTCACCATGGTTACCAGTTTTATGTTGGTGTACAACAACAGCGGCTCTGGTGACCGATCATCTTCCTCATCATCACTATCGTCACAGCGTTTAGATGGTTCTGCTCCGTCCACGAAAAAGCCAGAGAGACCGCAGCGACTCCCAACACCAACACTTGAGGGGTACACAGGTGTCATGGATCATAAGGTAAATATACACCACCTGTGATATGTCTCCTTCTGCCATTTCATGATGCACTGCACAGCGATGATGTCTAATATAGCTACACGTAAACAGCAAGGAGGCCAGATGGAGGAGGCACATCTGTATGATAATTCATTTGAGCAAACAGGGCCTGAATGCCATTTTATTGTATTTGTCTTCTTTGAAAATAACCAAAATCTCTTCAACTTCCAAAGAAATAAATGATGCAGAAAAGTGGTGCAGGTTGGTTCACCCATTACCACAGAGATAACCCTCAGCTTGGTTGTGTTCAATCAAACACAATGGCAGTGTTTGGGGTGAGGGATCAGGTTCTTGTCGGGGCATTAGGTGCCTGCATGGAGACTGAGATTTGGAGTAATAGCATAGGCCAGCAGTGGAGATACAAGGGAAAGAATGGGAGTATATATAGGAGGGAAAACCAAAGGTGTAGGGCATAAGGAATTAAGGAGGCAGAGGAGTGGCTCAGGGCAGGTGAAGGGAATGAGTGATTAGCAGACACTGGGGAGACAGACACAAAACTAACAGGGTTACAGACAGTGTCTGTCCTTTAAGATGACGGTAGTAACCTTACTCTCTCGTCGTTCTACATCAAGGAATTTAGCATGGGATATATTGTGTGTGACATATTTGTGTCGAGCACCCACCCCTTGAAAACAACATTGATTGTTTTGACACGTATTCCACATAACACAAAGTGCACTTCATCTGTATTCAGCTGCCATCCAGCAGAGAGTCGAGCATGGAGATGTAGGGCTCAGAAGATGTCTTTTTGAAGCCTGTGGTGCTGCCCTGGTTACAGAGAGAACTGTAAAATCCTCTTCTGTGTGTTTGACTTGTGTACATGTCCATATAGCCTCCTCACAGCTGAATGCGACATCCAGGTTTTTCGGTTTGGCTCACACAATGATTATTTGCGTTTGCTTTTACATTTGATTTAAGAGCAAAGCCCTCTGAATGTGACACGTTTTATTTTGTAGCAATCTCTATTAATAAGGAAAAGATACAGAATGAAATAAGAGTTAATTACAGGTTTCTTGTCCCCTGTAAGATTATAACAATAACAATTAATCTCTTAAGCAAAAGCTGAACTTGCTGTGGTGGAACACTCTCTAAATGATCTCTTACTCTGTTTGTTGGTTCATAATTAATGTACCCGCCATGAAATATTTAGCGACAAAAGCCCTTAAAACAGGATGGATTTCTACTTGTACGGCTCCTCAAGACATCAGCGCTGTAATATTATGCTATAAGCGCCACAGCCAGTGTTATTGTAATGCAGAGGCCCATCATTCAGAAGGCAAAGCGGTGTTACAGACAGATCATTCACCCCTCAATGAGAAAGATAGCGTTCCACTCAAAGCCCATTGCTCAGGCAGCTCCACTCAGGAGAGGATTTGGAAGGAAAAAAGTGTTGTTACATTTCACCGTGCAGTGATTAATGATCAGTGATATGAGAGTGTGAGAGCAATGTAGGTTTGGAGAGAGGTTTCATTCTGGATGAGGCTTCTTGGACTTCTTGACTTTGCCAGATTCTACATTCAGGGCTCCTCTGGCGACGTCCCTTTAAAGGCAATGAAAAATATGTTACCACGGCTCTTAAGAGAAATGAGCATTTGAAGTCTTTTTTTGTCGGCACTACATTATTCCGAAATCTTTCATGTTCGTCCGCTTCCTCTTGGCTGGCAGCTGACTCATGATGGATCCACGCTGCGACATTATCATGCTGCTTAGTGTCACCTCCCGTGGGGCTTCCAGCTCTTTCTGCTGCCCTCCGACAGAGCCGGGAATTGACTAACCAGAGCAGACCTGCTGTAGGATCTGTGGAGTGGGTGCATCGGTCTGTATTGTTTCCCTCAGGGTCATCTGAGGTCCACTGCTGCGGCTGGAGGGAGTCTTGGACTCATACAGGGTTACACACTCTGCTCTCAGCTCTGGCACACACATGCAGACAACCCGCATGCAAATGCCCAGACATGTTGTCAAAATGTTATGCCCTCGTCAGAGCCAGGGAAGCTTTGAAAATGCAAGAGGAGCTCTATCTAATGTACCTGCTGTACCCTGTTTATGGTCCATATCAACTCTTGTGCATATCTTGTCTGCATGGGGTTGGTGATGGTGTGTGGCAAAAGGCGTCAGCGAAGCACCCAGCACACATCAATCACTAAGACCGTGCTACTTCATTTGGCTTTTCCTTCTCAGAGCAAGGCTGTTGAAAGACATTTATTTACCGTGAGATCCGACAAAGTTATGGTGTACGTTGACTGTATGTGGGATATTTTGAGAGTCTCAGTGTTCGTTATGCTCCTCTGTCTGCCTTCTGCAATCTCTGCAGGTTTTTGTGAGATGTCCTCTAACATTTTCTTTTTTTTCTTTGACAAGCTACAGTAATTAGAGCTGCAGCGTTGAATAGACTCTTTCAAACACACACACATTTGAGTTTGAACACCTAGACAGCCTCTCTGTTCTTCTGCTTCATTCCTCATCTTCCCTCTCTATGATGCTTTGCCAATTCCAGTTAAAGAGATGTTGACCTTTGAAGAACTGTCGGCAGAATCAGTCTACTATGGTCTTTGTACGCACTAATCAGAAAGTCTGTGTGGGAGCATGCATGTGGATTGGGGGCCTGTGCCAGTTTATGATGTACCTACTTATTTTGGGCAATACCTCTCCGTGCCTTTCACAGCCTGCAATGCAGGCGGCTCTGGAGAAATAGGTGTCATTAGAAAGTCAATTATGCATAAAGTATCTCCCATATACGCTGACCCCGTTCTATGTAAGATGTGCTCCACAATTGGTATGTTAAAGGTAAGCTGACTTAATGGATGAGGTTTCAGGATATGCAAATTGTAACTCTAGTCAAAGTGAGGGAGCACTCCTGGAAAAACTGAATCAGGTGTCGTCTTCAGACTTGCATTACATAGCCCAGTTTGTAGTCCTGCTTATATACGTATGAACAACACCTGGTATTAACATGTAATGTGTATCCGGGTAATGACATCCAATCCATGGGTCTTTGACCATTTCCGAATTAGTGTGGCTGATCCGATTGTGTAGCGATACCGCTGCGTTTTTCTTACGGTGAATGGCAAGAGCTGACAGGAAGTCATGAATATCATCTTCTTTCCGGTCATGGTGGAAACCAGCCAGACATTATTTCACTTCTCCCTATCAGTGTGCTGCCAAAGAGGCTGCGTACTCCGAGGTGCTGCCGTCCCTTTATCTCTGACTGAGGTTGACTGGAGCAAAAAGAAGAAAAGGACAGGCGCCTTTATTCCCTCAAATTGAGAACAGAAAATATGTGTTGCCAGCAGGAGCTAAATGAGATGTCAACTGTCAGGAGGGTTTCAATGTAACTAATTACTATCTGAGGAAAGAAAGCAGCTCTGATTATTAAACTTCACACCACACAACCGGTGCCACTTCATGCACCTCGGCTCTCCGTTGAGCCGTTAGCCTAATTCTGTATGCCTCAGAAAGTGTGCAGCTACTGTCATGGTAACGATCAACATCTAAATAAGTAAGAAAATACTGCTGAGTCTTCATGATTGCACACTACTGCTCACATCCGAGGATGTTTGACATCAAGGAATAAGGCTGTTAATATTCTATATTTTTGTTATTGTCAACAAATCCCATAAAAGTCTTGTGTGTGTACTTGATAACAAAAAAGAAGCTGCAAGGCCTCAGTTGTCTGTGTAGCCAAAGCTGATTGTGTCTTATTGCGCTGAGCCACAGATCTCCCTTGATGCAATGCTTCACTGGGTGACACGTTGCTTCGTCATGATGTGGCAATGCAGTTTATTTGGAGTCAACATTTCAGAGATAAACACACAGCAGCACATCAAATCTGCCGCTGAAAATAGTCCCCAACAAATGCACTAGTTACTCCTGTTTGATTAACATTTTGTAAAATGGTAACATAAACAGATATGATATCTTTAATATAAATATGGCATATTTGATTTATCTGTATCTTTACATCTATAATGTTTGAAGCAATGAATGCATTGCTTCAAATATCTGTCCGATCCTTAGCAGTGCACTTGCCATGGACATTACTTTTTCACCGTATTGTGAAGACATTTCCCAGAACCTTGACACTCAATTTATACTGTGTGCTACTGTGTAATAGTAGCATAAACAGGAAGTGACTTTGGACAAAGCCATCTTCTTTTCATGGGATTTGTTAACAATAAGAAAAATATAAAAATGTACATTTTTTCCAGTCATTACATGGTTAACAATGACAATAGGGCCATTTTTGTTCTTGTGCTAATGGCTCCTCTCTGACCTCTAAATAGCGCAGCTTTGCCAAGTATTTTAAACCTGTAGGTTTGTGCTCTCCACCCAGACAGAGGCTGGTGGATTGGAGGCTCTGGTGTAATATCAGAGGCTGACTGATGGGGTTTGCTCTGAAACCAATTATGATCCTGGGATCCCCTGGGAAGTGGATAAACAGGATCATACTGATGAGTCTGTGTGGGCGGTAATTGACTGGGACTGGAACCGGAGATGCACTCCGAACCGCTTCTTCCTCTTCTGCTGCTCTGAATGCCACGGCTCTCTTCTTAAACTCTTCATTTAATTCATATACAGACGACGGATCTCAACATACACAAACACACATGGTTAAAAACCTCACACAGTAAGTCTTCCTTCTGAAATGCAATATAGGAAATTATATTACAAAAATAACTAATTCACAGGACCGTGAATACATATACATCAAGGGCACTATTAGAAAAAAGGAAAAAATAGGATATGAAAGGTTTATATATTTTTATATAATTAACAAGATCTGGTTGAAAAGCAACCCATTGAAATCTCCCCCTATCATAAGAGTGAGTATCTGAAATAATGTTTGGTATTGAGGAGAAAAAGGCATGTATAACATTTTCATCATCCCAGTTGGGAGATTAAATAGTTGCTTCTGTGTTATGTTTGTTGAAGAGTTCTCAAAGGCAAATCAAAAACAATTCTGCCGGCTTCAAAGAGGATGTCTGTATGAATAATTGCCTTTGCCTCTGGCCTCAGAATATATTCTAGAATGGTCTACTTTCCCTTCCAAATAATTATCAATACTTCTAATATCTCTATGACCTCCAGAAATGATATGACTAGTTGAAGGTGGGTTGAAATGTGGTTCATTTGTAAATATTATTTGGTAACACTTTATAATAACTGCACGCGATTAAGCATGAGTATGAGTATGAGTAAACATTTTAATAGCGTTGTGCAGTGACCCCGTTGCCTATCAACATAAGTTCACTATGGTTAATTTGAAAGGTTATTTATTCATACTATTGTAAATCTTAGTTCACTATGGTTGCTTCCAGGTTAGTTTGACGCATGTAATAAATAGACGCAATGTCCAGGGTTTTAATTTGAAAGGTTATTTATTCATACTATTGTGAATCTTTTCCACATGAACCAAAAAATGAAAGAAATCAAACCTGTTGGATTTTAAATGTAACTCGTGAGTTAAGCTCTGGGTTGACTTTATCCAGCATGTCCCCAAAGACTGGAGCAAACCCAAAGTCCTCATTGTCGGGCTGTAGAGATTTCTGTCTCTCTTCGTCCTGGTTCACCTTTCCCGTTATATTTTTTTAAATCTACTTTGTCCTTTGATCGGGAAATGTAAAGTGTTGTTTCAAAGTTGACTCGTTGCGTGGCGACTGTCTGCCGAGCACAGAAAGAGAACACGTGACATAAAGACACGTGAAGTAACCTACGATAGAGAGTGAGGAAGCAAAGGAAAGTAGTCTCCATTAATGGCGTCAGCAGTAAACACAGACGTTAGCTAACGTTGTTGCATCGGTTAGCAGCCTCGTTTAGTCGGGTCTTGCCTCTCGATGCTCATTTTAGTACCATAACAGGTAATGTTTAGAAACTATAGGGCACTCTAAATGTGTAAGGAGCGCATGTATAGACATCTTCACACTGCCATGACACCAGAAGGCTCTCTTTAGTCAGCGATCACACCAGAGTTCAACCAGGAAAGTGTTATCTTATGAGGTTGTGCATTATTGATCAAGGCGGACAACCCTCTGTCTGCATGAAAAAGTGCCTGCTGAGTGTCTGTGGGAGTCAGCAAGTGTTCGAGTGCTAATTGGTTCACAAACTAAAAGGACCTCTATGTTAATTCAAGGCTAATTAGTAAAAACATCTACCCGTAATATTCAATGCAGTACATTCATTCATTTGTTTATTCATTCAACAGTGTGTGGGTCACATCTTCAGCCGCCTGCCATCTGATATTTATTCTCCATCTGATCCTGAAAGCCCCTCTCTATGTGATACACCACGGGCTATAAGTGGCTATTTCCCAGCATCATCAAGCTGTCAGAAGCTCGGGGAGCTGACACTGAAGCTTCAGCATCGCTGTCAAGGACACTTTTAGTATTTCACAAGCACGTTAAACCACAACACTGTCCATGCAACCTTCAATTGCCTTTTCCTAGTTTAATTCCCTGACTTTAAAAATGATTAGAAGCTGCATGGGAGTAATTGTTTGGATGCTGCTGAAGGGAAAATGCACTCAATCTGTTGTATGTCAAGGAAGAAACAGCTAAAAGGACTGGGGTATTTCCCCCCCAGCTAAGGCAGGGTGGGGTGTTTGTGCAGTGTAGCACGTAATTTGCTCCAGCCAACTTGTTATTGAGGGACGAAGTGTGGGAACACACACAGGACATGGTTTGTTTTGGGCAACGTGTAGAGCCTGTGACTGAGCAAGTGTGTGTAGAAGGGATTACAACTGGTTTTGAATCTTGAAACCTTTTAGACAGATGCAAAATCTGCACAAAGACTTAAGGACATCCACAGACACCATCACCTTTACAGAAAGAGACGCAGTACCACGCACACACACACACACACACACACACACACACACACACACACACACACACACACAGCTCATGACCTCAATTTTATTGCCAAATATTTCCAAAATCAACAACATTCCCATGAGCCTCAGCTTTAATTAGTTTTTAGTGCTAATTAGTAATTAGGATGCCAAGACGTTTAATTAAGATGTTGAACATTGGTATGGTGAGCATGTCTTTTCTTTTTACTGCCTCTGATAATAGGTCATGCTGTCATTTATTAAAGGTTTAATAGCTTGATAAGACTATATACTCTGGATGGAAAAACAATCTGACCTTTAACCTTTCATCCATACAGCCTCTGAAGATGCACTGCAGGACTTGTGCCCTGGTGACCAGCTCCGGACAGCTAACAGGGAGCAGGAGAGGTGAAGAAATCGACAGCTCTGATTGCGTAATCCGTATGAACGATGCTCCCAGTATTAGCTATCAGCAGGATGTTGGGCGACGCACAAGCCTGCGTGTCGTAGCTCACTCCAGCCTGCAGAGGGTGCTGCGGAGCCGGCAGGAGCTGCTCAACGCCAGCCAAAACACAGTGTTCATCTTCTGGGGACCCAGCAGCTGCATGAGACGGGATGGGAAAGGCCACGTTTACAACAACCTCAGGCTGTTGAACCAGCTACTGCCCACACTTCAAGTCTACATCATTTCTCGGATCAAAATGCTAAAGTTTGATGAACTATTCAAAAACGAAACAGGGATTGACAGGTAAATGTCCACAGAATCCATCCTGTGTTTGAGGTTGCTCAAACAGATGTCAGATAAAAAAACAAATAAATAAAATAACCATAAATTAAAGGAAATCAGCACACAAAACGTGGGTTTATTATATTGAGATCACCCTAAACACCAGGCAAATTAATTAATTTTTATACTGAATATGACACCGATGCAAGTTTTCTTCCTTTAACACATGATAGCCACATGACTCTTTTCATATGTGGTGGGGGTACCTTGTTGACGCACCACTTGTTTTGGTCATTGAACACACACACCTCCGGTGTAGACGGTGTTCTTCCAACGCGTGGTTCTCTTTTCCAAAACTTAATATTGGTACCGATACTTTTATTTACTCAAACTGTAACAAAAGTAGCTTATCCCAAATAAAACACCATCTGACTCACAGTCAATCATCCATGACCTCGCTGTCAGATTAGTCTACACTCAAATAGGCTCCATGTGGAGACCCACAGTGTCACTCATTGGTCAACATTGAAATGGCTCCATCAACCTCGACTGGCAGACTGAATATGAGCTCACAAAATAAGAGCCAACATCACTCCACAAACTCATTTGCATGTGAAGAGTAAGCTAACAGGAAGATAAGAGGATGTTGCATTTGAATTAAGAATCCAATCCCTACAGGCTTCAAACAAGTGTAATAATAAATGTCTTTCTCATTGATGTTTCTTTTATTGTTTTATTGTTTATAGAATCAAAGAAAGTCTTTCTTCAATTTATCTTTTTGCCTTTGTCTGTTTATTACTGAAAAGACGATCGATCAGATTCATTCTAGAATTATGGATTCAAAGCTTTAACCTGGTATCATTTGATCAGTTATAGTCTCTTGTAAGGAGTCAGTACCACCAACATATTTACTCTATATAAGTGTGGGTTTAGTAAATATGTTGATTTTCTCTCTTCTTCCAGAAAGAGATCCAATTCCTGGCTGAGTACCGGCTGGTTCACCATGGCGATAGCCGTGGAGCTGTGCGACAGGATCAACGTGTACGGCATGGTGCCACCAGATTTCTGCAGGTAGACTCAAATTATTTTGTTAGTTATCCGAGAATTGGGGAAGCTAAAAAGTACCAAAATATCAATACTACGTACTATTGGTGAACATAGCAGCTTGCTTAGCAGGCCAGTCTGTCATTTATATGCGAAAAGGAATGGGATTACATTTATTATTATAAATTATTATTTACTTTAATGTATGTCCACAACTTTTTACCTTAGCTATATGTCCACTTTATCAGATCCAGCAGATGCAAATCAAAATTAGTATTCATTTGTATTCTGGCCACCTGATATAAGTAGTTAGTCAAATATTCACTCACTTGTATCTGTTTTTGGTCTCCACCAACTGCTGAGGGAAATGCCTCGTCTCTTTAATGCACATATATAAGACATATTGATTATTTCAACTTTATTATCCCAAAGGGAACTTTGCCTTCCAATGAGGTGAAAAATATGAAAGAAAAACAACACTCAAATAAAGTTTAAAAGAGGAATAACAAAACAGTATATATATATATATATATATATATATATATATATATATATATATATATGCAAAATCACAATTACATAATTTAAGGTTGCATTAAATCCAATGTACTTCAAGTTACAGCATAACATTAAATCATACGAGTGCATTCCGCCACTATCATCTAGTTCTGTTATTCTTATTGGTGACCTCAAGTATTTCCCATCAAGCGCGTTCCTAAGAAGCTTCCATTTAAATGTCCCACGATGAGACTGATGTTTGGGATTCCACGAAAGTTTATTTTTAATTATTTTCTCATCAATTACATTAGACATTGAAAGTCAGAAAACACAAAATTGTTAACCAACTTTGAAAAAGAAACTATAGGCAATGTCCCTTTTCATTATTTTCCTAGCAACAGTGTTCACACGGCCTCAACAGCCCAGAATATTGTGTGCTTGACTTTTCAGGTCAAAATACGACCTCACAGGTTTCATTTGAAGGCATCGTGATAAAATATACTTCATTTTATGTACTACTTTTTTTTTTTTTTTTTAGAAATGGCAACATATTTCACAGACATTTCACAAATATATTAATAGATATTATATTTACTAATATAGGGAAACAAAGTAAGGACAACTCCACCAAATAACCAACCAAGTAATCAAATATCACTATATACATTGATTTTTTATTAATTCATCTGGCAGACAGACAGTAACATCGTGCTTTTTGTTCAGACGCTCTCTGCACCATCCTGATTCATTCATAAATTATACATCCAAGAATCCAATGAATTCCTCATCCTCGGGACGTTTTAGTTTGTCACTTCCTGTTTGAGCAAGTGGGACAACTAGTGCATGAAATGTGGGTCGGGTTCCTTCTCTTCTGTAGCAGCGCCTTCAACTCCACACATGGGTGCATTTCCACATAACAAAGTACATCTTTAATGGTGTCCTCAACTTGTGATGCCGATTGTTCATTTAAACCCTGCAGTGACATCGACGAGAGTCTCTTGTTGCCATGCAGTCGGGCCGCTGAATGACTGATTTGTGATTTCAGCACCAGAGGAAATGTTCATCTCCAACATTTCTCACAAGAAAAACAACACATTTCACCGGATAGGTTTAGAAATGCAAAGTACAGTCGTTTAATATGCTCCAGGTCCACTGGATGTAGGAGAATCATTTGGTAATGTTCTCACATGGATCTACGACGGCATAAAAGACACTTTAAAATGTTTTAGATATTCAGAGAGAAATGCAGGCCAGATTGAAGTGAGTCTCAGTCTTCTACTGAGCTTGGCGTGACCGTGAATATCAGAGGAATAAGATGGTGAATAATAAACACATCTGTGAGCCCAGATTCGTCTGATCTTTCTTTTTTTCTTCTTTGTTCTCTCTCTCCCTTTCTCCCCCACTGGGACTCGCTGTCTCTCCCCCACCCTCGTCTCATAATCATCCCTCCCTCTTTGACTTCCATGCCTTTCCCCCCTTTGCTCCTCTCCTCGGCTCTCCCGTGCAGATCCTCCTCTCATCCCTCTCTGCCGTATCATTACTACGAGCCCTCGGGGCCCGACGAGTGCTCCATGTATCTCTCCCACGAGAGGAGCCGACGAGGAAGCCACCACCGCTTCATCACGGAGAAGGCCGTGTTTGCAAACTGGGCTCGAACCCTCGACATCCACTTTCACCAGCCGGACTGGAAGCCCGCCGCCGTGAACGGCTCACACGCTCCGGTTCCAGCCGGATCCTGAGATTCACTCCAGAGACAATCCCCAGAAGTGTGGAAGAATATGTGTTAGTCGGTTTCCAGATTCCCTCTCTGGACGACATGAATGCACGAGACGGTGCGGGACCGAGCGAGCGGCTGCTGGGGCTGCTAAGCACGGCCTGAGCTGCTTGGCAGGATGGCATCAGTGCACAATGGCAGCACAAAGCCCCGACAATGTTTTGGAAGTGTGACTACAATCGGATGAATTTCATACTGGGATCAAAGCCATGGAGGTTGGCTCATGTGTTGTTGTTTTTCTGCTTTAACGACACTGTAGCTGTCAGAGAGGAGACAGACAATGAGGCTGCAAGAACTGCAGCAGGAGCGATTCATTTTCATAAACTGAGGACATGTCCTCATTATTTCTTTCTGGGAATGTGACAGTGTTATTGATCTGAGTTTAAACCTTTTCAATTACACACACATTCATGTAATTGTCACTTTTAGAGATCAGAAATGGAATTTTTCTGGACACATTTTCACCTGTAAAATAGAGACACTATCTAATTTCGAGACCAAAAAATGAAAGTTACAGTAAAGGAACGTTTGAAATGTATTAAATGAAATACAATTAGACAAAAATCAGACATTTTGTTGTTGTTAGTCACATTATTTAGACTCTTGCCATCAATATTTCTGGGATCCTGGTGGTAAAATGTTGCATAAAAAACATGAAACATTCATTTTGTTCACATAATTTTGTCACACGCTGAAAAAGTGTAGTAATTTGATCTGAATTGAGATGGATTTAAAAAACAAATGTAATCCTCCTTAAATCATATCTAGACTCGATCTAGATTAAAGGGACGTGTTAATAAGTCATTATTTTGTTCTCCTGCTCCTCCCAGAAAGGCCCGTGTGTTTGATCCTGGGGGACACGATTTGTCCCGTTACTAAAAGTCAAAAGTCTGAACAAGCCCTCGAAGGCACTTCCTCTGTAATATTCATAGAAACGATTACATCAGAGCGTTTCAAGTCCTGACCCACAGGCCTCGCCGCCTCTTCAGCATACAGAGGGGAGCTGCTTGTTAGCGAGGGATTACAACGGGCTATCCAACCGTATCTCCAGGGTGAGGGGAGCAGCAAGACTATTGCAGAATTCAAAAAGTATCATCCTGCAGAGGGGCCTGGAAAAAAGAAGAAGAAAAAAGGCTTCATGTTGTAATTCTCCCTGAGAAAGTTCATGCAGTGCTTGAGTAACACACTAACTGGCTGCTCCTGAGATCTGTGCTGTGTGCTCTGCACAACAATTACTAACTAACAGGTAGAACGGTTGGATCTCAAACACTTCCTAAGGACGAGCTGGCTAAACCATGAGTACAAATCAGAACAACAAGAATCAAGAAAGTACAATTTCTTTAATAAAGTTAAACTACAAAGTGCTATCAGTAAGAGCCATTTAAGTGCTACTAAAGTGCTACCACGGCGCTACCTTCCCTATTCAAGGTATAGTCGAAAAAGAGTTTTAGTTTTAGTATGCGACGGAAGGTGTAGAGACTTTCTGCTGTCCTGATGTCAATGGGGAGCTCGTTCCACCAATGAGGAGCCAGGACAGCAAACAGTCGTGACTTTGTTGAGTGTTTAGCTCGAAGTGAAGGAGCTACAAGCTGATTGGCAGAAGCCGAGCGAAGTCTTAAGCACAGGCTCGAGGCAACCTCAGGATTTTCATTCACCTCGGAAACCTGAGGAGACGAAGGAGCTCGGAGCCAGAGGGGCGTCACAGGCCTTTTAACGAAGTCTGCCTACGAGCGCCTCTTCATGCTATGCTAAGCTAGGCTAACCAGTTTACCGTGCAAATATGACCGTGGAGTCAATTTTATCATCTCTAAGAAGCAATTTCTATTCCTTAAAGCTTCAGCCCCCTCGATACAAAAATGTGTGTGATTTTTAAGAGAACATCAAGAGAAAGAATGTATCGGTTCACAAAATCCACATTTTCGATTGATATCAAATGTGTCTTTAGATCGTTATAACATTCAACATATTCAGCAAAAAATAATTAGGGATTTATGAATAAAAGAAACTTGATATTGCCTATAGATCCCCCTCGGGGATTTTACAGCAGCATTTAATATAAGACTAAACTAATTTACCACTTTACAATATGACATAAAACACAGAATCAGATGTGTGGTCCACAGCACTGCATTCAGTTGTGTGTGGGGATTATTTAGCACACTATTGTACTGAATTGTGAGCCTTGTACTGAACGGCACGGCATGATATTCTATGACAGAATTTATGAAAGCAAGTTTTTAACACTTTAGCACATCCCTGTGTGTTTGGCTGTAAATAGAGGAGAAGGAGGAACTCACACTTTCATGTCGTCAGCGACGTTAATTATGACGTTCTTCACACACACAGGAACCGCCTACCTGCTGTTGATAAACACAGTGTGTGAAACTGTCTGAGTTACAGAACTGCTCCTCTTCCTGACTTCAGCGAGCCTGCAACATCCCATAAATGCTTTAGAGATAGGAATTCACGAATGAGCTCTTTCTAAATCACAACATTACAATTAGTAATCAAAACTTTTGCAAAGTCTTTTTTTTTATAGCCAGAATCCAATAAATCCTTTTTTTTCTTTTCTACTTGAAAAACAGAAATGTGGTGTGAATCTGCGCTGACACCTGGTGGCCTGGCGCTCCTCTGGTGTTAATTACTTCAAAATTGTTCATTCAAATTTTTTTTAATCAGCTTAATTTTATTGAAATCACAATGACAACAGTTAACTATCAGGGGAGTTGTTGAAGATGAGGGGGGGTGCCCATGACCCAAATTCGTTTTTGAATCCGCATGCACCGTGGGGAGAGGGAGGGGGAGGGGGAAGATGAGCTTGGACGACCCATTCCATTCAGGGTACGCCCATAGGTCAAGGACATCATTAAGATCATAGGTGGGGAGTGGGAGGGGGAAGATGCGGGATGAAAACCTCCACCCGTCAACTTCGCCATCATCATCACCATCGTAATGCTGGGGTGGGGGAGGATGATGGATGAAACCTGCCAATCAGGCGATGATGGGCTTAAGTCCACGAGTTCGGACCATGGGTTGTTGAAAATGAGGGGCGGTTCCGTTGAGTCGATGTGGTCCTCGTCGTTGTTGTTGCT
Source organism: Cyclopterus lumpus (assembly GCF_009769545.1). Taxonomy (NCBI): domain Eukaryota; kingdom Metazoa; phylum Chordata; class Actinopteri; order Perciformes; family Cyclopteridae; genus Cyclopterus; species Cyclopterus lumpus. The sequence goes on along the minus strand of NC_046969.1, from coordinate 20,842,397 downwards.
TGGGAGGATGAATGATGCGTCCTCATCGGAGGATGTCCAAGTGTCCATGTCGTTGCTGTTGAGGATGGCAATGTCGTCAAAGTCCTCTGCAATGTCGTCAAAGTCCTCTGCAATGCCGTCAAAGTCCTCTGCAATGTCGTCAAAGTCCTCTGCAATGCCGTCAAAGTCCTCTGCAACGTGGTCGACGATGATCTCGTTGCCCGTCCAGCTCCTCCTCCGGAACGTATTTTAAAAAAAAGTCTTTATATTCTGCATTTTCTTTTCTCTCCTAAATTCCACTGTAGTATTGGGGATGAACAATTATTGAATGTCTTTCTGCAGCTGGTTCTATATATAGATAATTATAAAGGCTTTTGTGATCCTGATGTCATCATGTGAATCCTCAGGCCTGCTGTGTGAACATGGTGCTGTGCCCACTCATATGATTCAAATGATTAAGAAATCACCTATCACCGTGGCAACCAGTGACACAGACAAACACACATGTGTATCATTTTAGCCAATGTCAGGCCTTGGATTGTTAGCTGCTAATGTTGTTAAACATAAACTTTTTTTTATTTGTTATCCTTGCTACTGTTCAACATTTAAGAATAAATTGTTTAAAATTTATTGTTTGTGTTCTTCTCGCAGTTATTACTGAAGCTTAAAAATGTGTCAATTTTACCTTTTATTTTTACAGCAGAATCCTGGTAAAATGTAAATTACCAGCACGACATTAAGATACTGTAACTGAAAAATACAGAATTTGATATCTTACAGCTAAAAAGGTATAACCATTTAACAGTACTTTGATATTACTCTGTTTTATGTTACAGTTTAAATTCTATAATTGTCAATGAAATTACACTACTCAGAGATTACAGTTTTTTATATTACGGTTATAACACTTATTATAGTAACCAAAAATACAGTAAATACTTTAATTACTTTGATGATTTCACATTCAAAGTTATATACTGTGTTTTGTTTCACAGTAAGTTAATTGTCCATGGCTGCCAGTTACTTACTGTAGTTTTAGTTTTAGTTTTCAATGGCTGTTATTTAATGTGAATTTCACAGTACGTTTCTTGTATAGTTGAAGCTGCTGAAGGATAACTTTTTTGCCAGATTCACATTGTCCATATGTGGGTGTTTCTGTTTCACTGCAAGTGCAATATCTTCATTAATAACATCAAGGGGAAGTATTGAAACATCAGTAACCTCCAAAGACGGCTTAGAAAATCTACACATGTACAGATTATATGCAGTCTAAAATTGGTGCCTTTGCGCTAATGAGGATCACTTTTTTAAAGAAGCTATGTTTTGATTCAAATCTCATAGTCCATAGTGCAACAAGGGGGCCAAACTGGCGTATCAACTGTGGATAATGCTCCAAGTAATGACGACTTTTTTCATGGGGGAAAACTTCTTTGAATACTGTCCTGTGTTCAGATATCTTGAAGTCAAGATAAGAAATAGAGTCCTCGGTGTGAAAAGGTGCAACAACAAGTTGTACAATGTCCTTCAATTCACAAAGGACATGCCACGCTGGTTCATTTGAAGGAACTCTGGGTCCGACCGAGAGAGGAAGAAATCTCAGTAGGCTCTAATACTCGTGTGCATTTCCTCCAATTGTTCTTTTTGTGGGATAGGTGATTGGCACACGATGAGGACGATTTGTCTTATCAGTCCACTTAAATGGAAATGTTGTTATGGCTCCATTTAAATCACCTAATGTAAAATCCATCCATCCATCCATTATCACCCGCTTATCCGGGGTCGGGTCGCGGTGGCAGCAGGTTCAGCAGGCCGACCCAGGCCTCCCTCTCACCCGCAACACTTTCCAGCTCATTCTGGGGGATCCCGAGGCGTTCCAAGGCCAGCCGGGAGATATAATCCCTCCAGCGTGTCCTCGGTCTTCCCCGGGGCCTCCTACCAGTTGGACGTGCCCGGAAAACCTCTAATGGGAGGCGTCCAGGAGGCATCCTGACTAGATGCCCGAACCACCTCAGCTGACTCCTTTCGACACGAAGGAGCAGCGACTCGACTCCAAGCTCCCCCCTGATGTCCGAGCTCCCTACCCTCTCTCTAAGGCTGAGCCCGGCCACCCTACGGAGGAAGCTCATTTCGGCCGCTTGTATCCGAGATCTCGTTCTTTCGGTCACGACCCAGAGTTCGTGACCATAGGTGAGGGTTGGAACGTAGACCGACCAGTAAATGGAGAGCTTTGCCTTCCGGCTCAGCTCCCTCTTCACCAAGACGGACCGGTAGTAAAGTAGTTAAACATGTTCAAGTCATTAAAGTAATGAACATGTTGCTTTCCCAGAGTTCAGAGGCAGCAGCGGGCTGTGTGACGGTGAAGCCGGGCAGGTCATCATTTTGAGAGCCAGCTCCACTTCAGCCTCAGACCTGCAGAGGAAAGTGGCTAAAAGTGGATCCTGACCTTACAAATGTGGAGCTTAGTTTGATTATTGAGCTAAAATAAGACTGTAGGAAGAGATGAGGAACATGACACTATTTAATATATACTAGATAATATACCCTTTCGGTTTACATGCAATACATAACAAACAGGAGATTTTAGATTGGCGCACTTCTCATCGTTCCACTTCCCTCTGTTTTCTCCTATTTTCACGTAGATCTCCACACAGAACTCTTTGCTGTTGTTGTTGTTGGGCTCGTTCGCTGCCCATGACTGTTCACCAATCCACGTGCTGTTATTCCCAATCCAGGTCCAAGTCTCATTCTTTTGTTTTTTAGTGATTCCAATCCAAAAATATGGACTCTGTTTTCTGTTTGGCAGCAAGGAGACCAGATAGTCGTTCTCTTTCTGGCTTTGGATGACCACCATGTCTGTGTAAGTGCTCTGGCACCACTGACGGGCCTGGGTCCAGTTCATAGATGTGTTTGAGTAGTGATACATCCAGCCCATGGTCGTCTCGGCCAAGATACCTAATGTGCATTTTGAGAAAACAAAACAAAATTAGTGATAATTCACCATCCAATTCAATCAGTCCTTCAGGCTAAAACTAATACTCACCAAGGAGGAGGATTACCATCCACTTCATGTCCATTGAGTGACCTACAAACACCTGTTATCCGACCAAAGAAAAAAGAATCAGAAAATAAATATTGATGAATTCCATCATTAAAAGAAAACAGATTAAGGATGCTTACCCAGGTATTTCAGAATATTAGCGATGTTTTTTATAAATTAAATGAATACGATACTTAAGTTAAATTGCCTTCCTAATCGTATCGAATATAAAACTTCATACCAAAGAGTTTCAGTAAATGAATGATAGTTTGGTGCAAGCAGGAATCAATGTCGGGCTTTTATATTTCTCTCCCAACATTATCCTATAATACCTGGATGTTTACTCTACAGAGTGAATGCATGTGATGACTGAACGACTGACATATTGACCTCTCATACCTAAACAAACCTTTTGTTCCTTTGTTTCCAGTAAACACGGGGCAAATCAAAACAAACAATAAAAAAAGAAATAAAATCTAATTAAAGTAAAGCACAGTGAATGTCGTAATCAACACAAAAAAAAGAAAATTTGAAAAGGGGATCATTTAGCCAGTTTTATGCAATGAATTGCATATTCTTGGTTGTTTTGTTTAGGCAATTCATTCGTTTATTTCCTTTACTTAGAGAACAAATTGACTTTTTGAAAGTATCTTCTCTTTTTATTGATTGACTCAAATCTGTTGCATGCTGGACACACTAGCACCATGGAATAAATCCATTCCCTTGTAAGTAGAATAAGCTTCGCCAGCTTACTGAATCCTGACATGTGAATTAAAGTTTTTAACATCAATACATTTGTCTTCAGCCTTCAATTGAAGACCTCAGATCTATTTCTGGTCCTGCTGAAGTGCTGACATAAAAGACTCTGAATCAAACAATGGTGATGATCTGTAAAACAGATTGCCTCAGCAATACGGCTCTTCCTGCAGCCTCTCACTGTTATTCGTCTCTGTCCTGACCGTAACCTGATGGAGGGGACAGAAACAGACAAGAGGTCTGTATTGTATTTGGAAACAGGTTCTTCCTGAGCCTCTGATAAAACACATGAGATCCTGCAACGTCAGGATAAATGTTCCTTACTCAAAGTGTGGGACTATGTTGGTGTTGCGGGTGGAGTTGATGGCTGAACCTTTCTACAGTATCGACTGACTGTATTTCTATTTTCTTCACTGACGGTATATAGATATTCGTCATGATACTGGAAGATGCAGAAAACCACAAGCAAATGAAAGTTTCACATTTTATTATGTTTAGAAATGAGCACTGCTTTAAGAATACAGAAATATGAATGAGCATTTCAAATGCAATCACCATCGGTTACATAAATATTACATAAATACGGAAATACAAAAAAATAAATTCACAGTTCTGCACGACATGGCATTTGTGGAGTTATATATATATATATATTTACAATAACACAAATAGAGCCACCTTTTCAGCATACTTGTAAAGCTTTAGAACAATGTGTTCAATATATAACTCCCCTTGGGAGGAAATACAGTACATATCTGGACAAAATCAGAGCAAATCATGAAATTCAACAATACATAATATAGTAATCTCTCATCATGAAATAGCACTCACACGTTGAGTTTGTTAACAACAAGTTTCATACTAATGTTACGTATTCATATTGTTCACATTACTATGACAGGTGACTCACGTACAGTTATTGTTAGAGATACATTCAGTTGTCCGAAGTTGTCTCTGAAGAATATGACTGTTCTATATGAGGCTGTCAATGCTGCTTTTGTAGACTTGCGGAGGGGCCTCTATGTCCGAGTTGCTGTAAGAAAAGACAAAAGAAAAAGATGAGCACTGTGATTCAACAAAGAAAAAGAAAGAAAGTATTATTCAAGCGAGGTGAATGCGTATCTAACCTGTTAAGCTCAAACTTGGTTGCCCTCTGTTTCAGTCGTTTCAGGATCCACACAGCCAGAGACAGGCCAGACAACAGAGCGCCCCCTGTTGCCACACCAGAAGCAATGGCAATGACCGGAGATGGGGGAGCTGTCAAAAAATGATCAAATGGGAATTATTTTATCTCTAAACATGTATTTTATTCAGGTATTATATCAAAATATGTGTGTTCCTTTTGTGCTTTACCTTGACAGGTGGGTTTCTGTCCACTAGTCCAATTGCCATGACGATCACAGGTCAGCAGCTCATGTCCATCTAATGAGTAATCTTGATTGCATGTGAAGGAGCACTGTGAATTCAACACTGGCTCACTGTTGGAGCAGTTGATATGACCGTTTTCAGGAGCATCGAGCAATGGGCATCTCACTGCTGTGGGAGAAGACAGCGAGGATTTAGATGCTAACATCACGTTTTGATGAAGGAGATCACGTTTCAGTGACGCAACCCTAATCCATGCATGCAAATAACATGCAGGCATTACTAATAATGCAGGTAAAGTGGGGCAATGTGTGTACCTGTGCAGTTTGGTGGTGCGGAGGTCCACTGGCCTGGATTTGCACACTCCATGCTGAGTGCACCTTGCAGCTCGTGGCCTTCATCACAGCTGAAAATGCAGACCGTACCAAGTGGATGGGGGGTCACAGTAGACGCAGGTGAAGACAGAGGTGGGCTGCAACTGATCTGGGCACTTGTTGGGATCTCAGGAGCGGGACATCCTATTGCTAAACAATAAAGACGATGATAAGATGGTAAGATGTCATGACGTAGCACAGAATCAGAGTAAGACTGTGAATGCAGTGAGCAAATAGAGTTGCGAGCTCAGGTTTATGTGAACATATGCTACCATACCTTTGCAGGTAGGTACGGCTTCACTCCACTGTCCGCCTTCAGAACACTGAGTGCTGGGCGCTCCCTGCAGTTCAAAGCCTGCTTCACAGCTGAAGCTGCAGGTGGAGTTCGGCCACAGTTTAGTCAAAGGTCGGCTGCACTGGGTGACGAGGTGAGCTCCTGCTTCTGGATTCTGGCAAGTGATGGCTAACACATAAAGAAAACATTTAAGTTTTCCTCAAAGGTACAAAACAAGAGATCTTAATTGTATATTAATAGTGGGTGGTTGGATTCAATTGAAGCGCCCTCACCTTCACAGCGAGGCTTCCTGTCACTCCACACAGCTGCTGACGTGCATGCCGCCTTGCTCGGTCCCACCAGGTGGTACCCGGGGCCACAGCTGAAGCTGCAGGTGTTTCCGTAGCTGAACATCACATCTGCATCGACCCCACGGCTGACAAAGCCACTGTTGGAGCAGTTGATATGACCGTTTTCAGGAGCCTCGAGCAATGGGCATCTCACTGCTGTGGGAGAAGACAGCGAGGATTTAGATGCTAACATCACGTTTTGATGAAGGAGATCCCGTTTCAGTGACGCAACCCTAATCCATGCATGCAAATAACATGCAGGCATTACTAATAATGCAGGTAAAGTGGGGCAATGTGTGTACCTGTGCAGTTTGGTGGTGCGGAGGTCCACTGGCCTGGATTTGCACACTCCATGCTGAGTGCACCTTGCAGCTCGTGGCCTTCATCACAGCTGAAAATGCAGACCGTACCAAGTGGATGGGGGGTCACAGTAGACGCAGGTGAAGACAGAGGTGGGCTGCAACTGATCTGGGCACTTGTTGGGATCTCAGGAGCGGGACATCCTATTGCTAAACAATAAAGACGATGATAAGATGGTAAGATGTCATGACGTAGCACAGAATCAGAGTAAGACTGTGAATGCAGTGAGCAAATAGAGTTGCGAGCTCAGGTTTATGTGAACATATGCTACCATACCTTTGCAGGTAGGTACGGCTTCACTCCACTGTCCGCCTTCAGAACACTGAGTGCTGGGCGCTCCCTGCAGTTCAAAGCCTGCTTCACAGCTGAAGCTGCAGGTGGAGTTCGGCCACAGTTTAGTCAAAGGTCGGCTGCACTGGGTGACGAGGTGAGCTCCTGCTTCTGGATTCTGGCAAGTGATGGCTAACACATAAAGAAAACATTTAAGTTTTCCTCAAAGGTACAAAACAAGAGATCTTAATTGTATATTAATAGTGGGTGGTTGGATTCAATTGAAGCGCCCTCACCTTCACAGCGAGGCTTCCTGTCACTCCACACAGCTGCTGACGTGCATGCCGCCTTGCTCGGTCCCACCAGGTGGTACCCGGGGCCACAGCTGAAGCTGCAGGTGTTTCCGTAGCTGAACATCACATCTGCATCGTCCCCACAGCTGACAAATCCATTGTCCAGCTGCTGGAGAGAGGGGCACTGGACAGCTGCAGAATAGAAAGCAGGAGCAGTACAGGTCAGCGGTATTCTTACTTTTTTTTTTTTTTTAAAAGACCATGATAACTGACTTAGATAAAAGATAGTGTTGATATAATGGATACAATAAAATCCTCAGAGATAAAAACATAACAAATTGGCGGGTACCGAGACAAAGCGGCTGCGAAGCGTTCCAAATCCCTGAGGCTTCACATTGCAGGGTGTTAGACGGGGAGCCGGCGAGGACGTGGCCTTCATCACAGGTAAACACACAGGTGGACTGGTAGCTGGAGTTGCCCAGAGGATCGGAGCACTTCATGGATCCTCCTGCTGGACTTGAGAGCACCTGACACTGGACCACTGGGGAAGACGGGACCATGGAAAACACATTACAGCGGGCTGCATCATTGTAATAATGCATTTCTGTTGCTCTGAGTATGATGACCTGAAATCACTATTGGTCAACATCACATCACTTCACTTAAATGTGTTGCAGCTTCGCAATACACCTTTAACTCACATTCACATGAAGGAGGCCGCTCGGACCACTGTTGGGAGGCGTTGCACTTCAGGGGCCGTGACACACTCAGCTGGTATCCTTCCTCGCATGAATACTGGCACGAGGAGTCGTAAGAGAAGTTCCCGTACATATGAGTGCAATTTACACTTCCTTTATATGGAACGGTCACCTCCTCCATGTTACACTGGACAACTGTCAACAAAGGAAACAAGACACAATTAGATATCAGGGCTGTAAGAGGCTTAAAGTACAAAGACTTCATACTTGTATTTTCTTACCTTGCTCACACTTCTCTCCGTAAAAGCCCTCGAAGCAAGCACACTCATGGCTGTTGATGGTTTCCACACACTCTCCATAGCGGCACGAGTCGTCCTTACAGGCCGCTGGAGATAGAAGTAGTGCATTCATAAGACTTGCATAACCCCTTTAAAAATGGTCAAATCAATAGATTCTCCATTAACAAACAAAAACAAGGCAGCTAGAAAGCAGCTCCTGGATCCCTGACTTTTGCTCACCTGTGTAGCAGAGAGCGGTCTTCAACTTTTCGCAGCGCTCGTCGTTCCATTTTCCCGGCTGCGAATCACTTTTAATGTACATCTCCACACAATCCTCTTTCACCCCCGTACGCTTTACACCTTTGCCATTGTTTGGCTCGCCCTTTGCCCAGTTGGTTGCTTCTGCTGTCAGAGCCTTGCCGGTTCCGACCCAGGTCCAGACATGTTCGACCTTGCGTATGCCGATCCAGTAGTAGGTGCGTTTCTTGGGCAGCCAGCTGTTGAGATGCCCGATCTCCTCCTGGTTCTGGATGGCCACCATGTCTGTGTAGTGCTCCTGGCACCAGGCTCGGGCTTGAGGCCAACTCATGTTGTTGGTGTTAGAGTAGAAGTAGGACCAGCACTCTACACTAGTCCATGTGCACAGCACTGAGGACAGAGATACAATTTAGATGTTAGATTAAAAATGATTTTAAAAAAAATGAAAAAAGAAAAAGGTTACATAGAAGTTGAAAGTGGAGCTAAAGATTCTGTTCACAGTAGAATTGCATACATGAGCAAAGAAAGATCAAGCTGATCCATGACGTCTTAGGTCCGCGGGTCTGCAGTAATCCAAAGCACATCTCCTGTAAGAATACGTAAAAAAGATCAATGAGGATCATTTGAAACCGTAAATGTATCACTGACCACAAACAGCAATCAAGGAATTCAAATGTATTCAAATTGGTTGGTAAACTTACCATTTTATTATGTGTGATAACCTACAGAAGACTATTAGTATTTCTTTAGTCTCTTCACATCTGAGGATGAGGTGATTCTGTGCAGAGGAGCCTGCTTTTATACCTTCGGTATCGGTCTGGTCCACTTTTCCTGGAAGCTCTCATCAAAAGCGGGCTATTGATGGGAAACTCCCACCTCCCACAACTACTGCCCCATCCCACCAGGGTCCTTGGAAACTTCCTCTCGCTCTCTCTCTCTCTCTCTCTTTCACTCTGACACAAAAACAATCCTTTGTTTTAATATTTGTACTTGTATTATTAGTAAATCAATGGAAAGTATTTCCTCAAGTACCGCATTTAAGTATAAAGTATTTCCATTTTATGGTACCTCACTTCTACTCCACTGCAATTGAGAGGGACATATTATACTTTTTACACTACATAAGTTACATACGACTTCTACAGTTAAGTGCTATTTTTCCATTTTCATCCAAAGCACATGCTGAACTTGTGTGTAAACAAAATATGATGTATTATTTTAGATTAAACTGCTAGCTCAATAAGCTACATCATTAAATTACTCTTCCCAATATTGTATCACTAATAATACTTAGACAATGTAAATTTTACAACAATCGTACACATTGACAGGGGCAATTCTAGTTTTATTTCTTATACTTTTATTTCGGATATGTATTAAAGTCATTTACATAGCTGTATTAGTGCTTTATTTACTGTAAATAAAGGATTTCCAATTGTGCCGTACTGATAATGTACTACTGTTACGAAAAACTTTAGATTAGCGCACACATAGACAAAATAAATAACATGAAGAAAGCGATAAGGTTCCTGGCGAAAGCACAATAGCACAGACTGAAGTGAGGGCGGCTGAGAGGGAAATTCTTTTGAAAGCTGTGAAATCCTGTGAGTTGAAAAGACAGAGAGTGAGAGATTTAGAGTGCCAAGGATATAACCTCGCTATTTCTTATTTAAGTTTGGACCTTTTAAATATTGTCCGACTGAATGAAAGTAAAGAAAGGTGCGAGCTTCATGAGTGTGCATGTCGATTCATTCCGGGTGACGCTTATTACGAGCAGCACAAAGTGTGCCAGACGACGATCCACAGACTGCAACCGGCAATTCAAAGGATGTCAAAGGATGTGCTCATCAAAAAAAAGAAGAAACTAAACAATGCAATGGCAATGCAATAGCAAAAAACACTTTACTTTAATGAGTTTTCAGAGACGGGAAGCGTGTGGCGCAGGAGCAGAGGCGTCTGCTGGCTGCCTGTGTTTTCCAGAAGTGACAGTTCATATCCTTCCTCTCTGACCCGAGGCCCTGGATCGTAGCCACTGTTGCTTGACACCTCTTAACCTCCACCCTTTTCCCCAATATAAACTACCGAATGAACTAGAGAGAGACTCAGTTTCAGCTTTAATTTAAGCATCTTAAACAGATGCTTTGACTCTGACCTCTGACCGACATTGACAAATCTTCTCTGGCTGACAGGAAATAACAAATCAAACTGAAAAGAGAAGATAGAGCACAACAGCCAAGATAAAAAACTGAGGGTGTTTGGAGAATCGACTGTAAGTTACTTTGATTGGAAATGCGTTTCAAAGTAAAACACTACACTAAATACACTAAATAATGTAAATGCTTTCTCAATCGTTTTCAGGCGTTTGGTAAAGCAGACCACTCTGTGTCTGCAGAGAAGTTGAAGAGTGCCTTCAGCGACTATGAGATCACCTGGTCTGATGACAAAAAAATGAGCCTACATCTCATTTGAAATATGTATTTGACTGCAGATTTGATCACTTTTATTCACCAACAATATAAAGGATTTTGTGTAAACTCTGCAAACATAATTGTCCTTTATAAATAGAATGATTTATCTTTACTTTGGCTTGGTTGTCTGATTGAATGTATTACAATTGAAGGCCGTGTGCCAAGCGTAAAGTCCATACAGGAAGGGGTGAGCCAGTTGGAATCACAAGCATATCCTGTTGCTCTGAGGGAAAGTTTGTTTAAAAAAGGCAGAAATAGATAAGAGGGGCTTTCACTTGCTGTCGTGGTTATATATGTGTTTGTAATGCTAAATAATGATACCAACTGTATTCCACCGTGCTTTACAGTAATATAAGATCTAACAATCTGAGACAAGAATAACAAAAACATGTTCACAAAAGGACAAATTGGCTGAGCTGAGTCATATCAATTTAAAAAAAAAAAAAGGCCAGTTCCTATTTTCTCTGATATGTGAAAACCTTGACCTGCTGTTGGCATCAGAAGAAAAAAGTCAGGGGATCACCAAAGGATAATCCTCTGTGGATCATGAATGTCAAACAAAATATATCATCTAATATTTGCTAACGTATTTCAGTCTGGTGGACCGATTGAGCCTCTGTTTGTGAAATGTAACGCCAAAAAAATAGAAAGAAATGTGTAATACTTTATTGTCTGTGATGTTTCCTCAGGATGAACACATTATAATCAAAGTTATAATCTGCGTTGACAGCATGTGATGATACACAGGCTGTGCCTCTAAATAGGACACACATTTGCTGTTGTTTCAAATATGTTATGTACTTTTATTCCCACAAACGTCAACATTACAAAAGTCTACATCCTTTTCCTACTGGGTTTTTCCCACACGACTGGGTCTTTAAAGGTATATGTTAAATTCCATTCTTGTCATTACTTTATTTTTGTTGCCAGTGACTCACCAGGTATCTGGTGAGCCATAAAGAAAACACCAAGAGGAAGACTGGCGCATAACTCTGACTGTTATTAGCTCCAGTCACCTTGACCCTCTTCAGCAGACTTAACCAATACTGACTGGAGAAGGCTTATTCTGTGTTAGACTCCACCCTCTTCTTGGAAACTGTTGGGATTAATGAGATTTCATATAAAACATTACTAGTCTATGACTCAACAGTAACCATGTACTAGATTGAATGGTATATTATGTAATCTAGTTGGAGGCCTTGTCTTAATCTTTACAATCTCACACAATATAACCCACAGAAAGACTTTTTCCTTAATTTGTCCCAAGTCATTCTGTTTATGTACTATGTTGAGTATTGCTTTTGAAGTACTTGTATACACTGTATACAATGTAAATTGGAAATGCACTACAAAGTAAATAGACTACAAAGCAAGCATTATCGTAAGAGATAAGAATCAATGTGTAATCCTGTTTCCTAAACAAGAAATGATTCCCATCCTGCAGCAGGAGGCGCTAACACCTTTGTCGGAAAACAAAGGTGCAGCAAAAGCTTGATGGTTTACTTTAGATCGTATCAGTAAAACAATCGCTTTCCTGGCACTGATTTTATGGAGTCAATCATGTCAGGGCCAAGATACATTTGAGACTCCTAAAGGATACATATCATCCTACCCTTAAATGATTTAAATACAATCTAAACATTCCTAAACATCTCAGTCATTTTCAGCCCAACCTGCATGTGTTTATTAATTAGAAATATATATATATAGAGTGTACTGTAAATTGCCAGTAACATCAAGTCACAATCCGTGTAACTTGAGAATTGTCATTTCCAATATTATATGTGCTTTGTTTTATCACTCTGACACAGAGTTTGTCACCAGGTTAAAATGGATAAGCATGGAGTGAAAATTCTGAAACAAATATGGGATTTAACTATAACTTCGAGAGGATTAACAATGCTTTAAAAAGGACAGAGACAACACCGCTTACAGACTCGTGCCTGCCTCTCAACTCTATTTTTAGTCTTTTTTTAATATATATAACTATCTACTTTTTTCCCGAATGTGTGGCATTTTCGAAACCACCATCATATTTCATCAGAAGTGCCCTTGATTTGGAAAGGGTTATTTAATTTAAATTAAAAAGTGAATTTCACGAGAGAAATTACAGACATGTCAATTTACATTACACATTTCTGAAAAATATTTAAGAATGTGTATTATTGTCAGATGTACAATATGATTTGACTTCCGCACGCAGAATGTATTTACATGTATTTATATTCCACAGATTCATGATGAAGTTGTTATTTTCAACGGTTTGCATTCATCGTCCCTCAATTGGTTGAACGTATAGATTTCTTTTACATTTTTAACCAATCAGAGCAAACGCCGATGAGCAGCGTCGCTGTCTACGTCACATCCGATTCAAACAACGGCGCGCGCTATGTTTGTCCAAAAGCGACGCAAAGACTGTAACGTCCACCGATCTTCTTCAGTTACTTTTCCACGTTTGAGCGAATAACCAAAACAAACCGGGGACTCTCAGAAACAAACGTGTAGGTGTGACGTTATGCCCGTGAACTGAAGACACAGTCAATTCATTTATGGTAAGAAACTATAACTTAACTAACATTGTTGTCGAAACTATCATAAACTACCACGCTAACGTTAAACGTTATCGTTAGCAACACACAGCTAACGCTAACGTTAAAGTTAGCAACACACGTATCGTAGCGAGCTAACGCTATTCTCGTCTCTCTGGTTTAAATATTCTTTACTAGCTGCTCCTGCTTCCGTCGCGACAGTCTTCCTGACCCCCGGTGATCATCATGTCCCAGACCAACACTCCTCTCCTGGACGAGGTGGCGCAGTGGAGTCAGGAAACCTGCCGCCAGAAGCTGAAGTCTGTCCTGCCAGAACTCACCATATCCTCTCAAACGTGACAGCTAACTCGGGTTAATTCTGCAGGCTCACAGTGCCATACTCTGGTTTCTTTAAGGAGTGATATGCAAGTATTGTAAAGGTTTAAAATGCATAACAGATTGGGATGGGCGGGATACAAAATTTGGTATAACGCCTATAGTTTAAATTACATATCTAACTTATATATTGTAACTTTTGTTTAATGAGGTGGTGGCAATATGCCAGTCCTTATGAATATCTTCACACCTTCTCAAGATGATAGATGGTCATGTTTGGTTTGGTATTTTCTGTTGAAGCCCGGCACAAGTTTGTGTTTCGCTGATGCTAATTTATCAGGTTTATACAAAGGAAATGAATGTTGCTGTAATGGTGTGGTTTTCCTTGACTCTTTGCACTCTTTACATAATAACTCCAAGAATTATGATGATTATACACGTAAGTTTCTTCATTGCACAATTTGTAATTACAAACTAATTACTTTTTTTTGCAATCTAAGTACGAACTGTCTCATAAATATAACATCCCTCCAGGTATACTGAAGGTCATCACAGACATGTTCCTGCCTCATATTGATTTGTCTGAGCTGGAAGATGAGTGCTTCTCCAAGATCGTACCAAAGGTATACAAATTTAAAAAACATGATGAATGCATATTTTCATTAGTGTATTATGGGAATTTCTTTACTAGCATTTGTTAATTAATGCAGAATGAATGAAGATCATGGGAAAAGCCCAAATGATTTGTTGATATAATTATAGTTGTCTTGTGAATTACTATTCATTCACACCTTCTTTTTTAAATGTGTATTATAGTATTGATTTGTCTTTCTTATCGTCACAAATGTCTGCAGGTGGGGACCATGTTTGAAAGCATGGTCAAAGAACTCGTGGACCAAGTAGGAGGGCTGTCCAGTCAAAACACTGAGCTGGTTGCCTTACTAAGAAGCATTCTACAGGTACAATTATTATTGCTGTCTTAGTTGTTACATAGAAAGGCTGTGTATTTTTAAATGGTACAATTAGTACCATACACGTTTAGGTTATGTATGATATTTAATTCTGAAAAACATTATTCTTACTTCTTTCCGTACCAATATTTTGACAACATCCTGCTTTCTATTTCAGGCAATGGTGCAGATAATTGATGCCCTATCCACTTGTGTGCGTCACATTGGCACATTTGAGGAAGTCCCTGACTTCTATGCCATCCGCTCGTTACCGCCTTGTATCATGAAAGTTCTGAGCGAAACCTTTCAGCACTGCAAGGTTGGCCTGTTTATTTTATCAGAGTACATTTTAACTCTCCAATCTACTATAGTTATGGCTGAATGCTTCTTATTTTTAATACTATTATTATTCATTACGTTTTTATTTAAAACTAAAATTTGAGAATTTATCCTTGCTTATTTTGACTATTTTTTAAAATTGGTAAAATTTGATTTCAATTGGTGATTAGTGATTCCAAAGTGCAGGGGACACTGAATAAAAAACAACAACATTCGCAGCACAGACATGCCTACAAGGTCTCGTTTGAGCTTCATCCTCAGTTTATCTTTTTTGCTTTTGGAAATATTTTATTACCCTAAGTATTATTTGAGCTCAAGATGACCTCATTAACTGAAAACTGGCGATGAGCATATTTCCGTAGCATGAAACACAATCACTTAGGAATGCGAGGGAACATGAAATCCAGTCACACATTCATTTAAATCCAACTATTGAAAACTAACGAGTTTTAGCATACTCTGCGTGTTGTCCTCAGGAGAGTGAGGTGGTTTACTGTGGTCGTCTGTCCCTGGTGGCTGACCTGCTGCAGGGACTCTTTAAGGAGGCTTACTCCCTCCAGAAGGGTCTGCTGGAGCTGATCGACAGGATTTCCCTGGACAGCAGTGCTGCAGAGGAAGAAATCTCTGACATTGTAACAGGTGTGTGTGTATTTTTGTATCTGTTGGTTTTCCACAGCCATACCCTTTGTTATTAAACATATCCCTCGTTGTACCTGTGTAGACCATCAATCTAAGTTATGTTTCATCTTCCTCAGTGATTCACAACATGCTGGACATCTGCTCTATTATCTCCAACCTGGACATAGCACTGCATGCAAACACATGGAAATTCCTCATCAAGTCAGTAGAGCAGACAGTCATGTTGACACTTAGTGTTTTTGTTGATTTCATATTTACTGTCACTGGACAAATCACTTTGTTTTGATTTGGATGACCACTTCTGTTCAGACAGAGTCTGAAGTACCAGTCATTGGTGGAGGAACACCTACATCACGGTGACATCAGCAACAGCCTGTGTGACAACCTGTTGGTCTCCTTCAACAACTGTGTGGAGCTGGCTGAACAGATGAAACATGCTGGTCTGCAGGTAGGGAAGCTCTGATTGGTAGTAAAAAAACAAACATGAATTATTATAAACAAATGATTCAACAAATTTCCCCTTGGGGATTAATAAGTTATATATCTATCTATTAGGCTTGTTCGAGATGAACTGCCTCGTCCGTAAAGTGGACGAGAGCAAAGTCTAAGAGCCAATCAGCTCTTTGATCTGCCAACAGCCAGGCGGTTCCCATCATGCCCTCGGTGGAGAGCAACTGCAGCGCCTGACTTTAAAAACTCTGGCCACCTCGATCTCGTGAGGTTATGACGTCACAGCACGTCAGACACAAATCTAACCAGCATGCATTGTGCTGCGATCGCTGTTGATCTGTGCAGAACTGGCTCTTCTCGAACAAGCTTATTAATAGGTTTTTAGCAAGAAATGATTCCTTAACACCTCTGTCGGGAAACAAAGGTGCAGCAAAAGCTTGATGGTTTACTTCAATGCTCAAGATCGTATCAGTAGATTTATCAATAGCGTAAAAAAATTAACTTTTTACAGATTCATGACTATTAAATGAGTATTTATTAAGTTTTGTTTCCTTTTAATATTTGTCAAAAAAAATGTTGTGTTTGGGATTTAAGGGTATGATGTTGTGTTCTTTAGCAGTTATTTTTGCTCACTAGAGAATTAGTGTAAGCTCAATGTATAAAATGTAAAGTACAGAACAGTCCTGATACCAACTAGTCACTACAATGGTGGATACTTATATATGGATGTTGTATTCTACAAGAAATTCAAAAAATCACACTTGGTTTTATCAGAGTAGATCAGATTTTTGTTTTCACCCTTTTGTAATAATGGTCTTTTGTCTTTTATTTAAAGGAGGCAACACAAAGCCCAGAATACAAACTGTTCCAGAAAACTGCAAAGATGTGTCGATTCTTTGCCAACACTTTGGTTCATTACATAAAGGTACACAAAGTTATATCTGCTTGACTTCCTCTTGACTCTCTACCAACATGTCTCTTACATTTAGAATGATCTACTTCACAATACAAAGCAGCTGAACTTGCATCCCATCATTCCTTATCCTTTGAACAGGAATTCAAGTTTTTTCTGACAAAGTATTGTAACTGCTATCACCAACTCTACCTCCAGATAATCAGGTATGTGTGGTTTTAAGCAGCAGGTAAAGACTACAACTCGTTCTTTGAGTTAACAATTGTTGAGTAAAGCGAAACGTATATGCTGATGTCTTTCAGTAAGTTCCCTCCCAGCTTGTGTGCTCCAACATTGCCCTCAGCTCTGTCAGAGGAGCTGAAGGCCGCGGCTCTGGTTCCCATGGATGCCCTCTTGCTGCAGCTGTTACCTTTAAGGCCCTTCGTCGAATTGGTCCTCCAGAATGACCTCCGTGAGTTTAATGCTCGTCGTCAGCCTCGTCTTTTCCCAAATACTGTGGCACTGTTGATGGATGCTTTTCTGTTTCCCTTTGCAGTGGATACATTGTTTTTTTTGTAACACTTTTCAGTGATGAGCTGAGACCATTCCTCATTATAATGCCATAAAGTATTTGGAATGTGCACTATTTTTCTAATGTTAAAATAAATAATGCATTACATGTTTGTTGTAACTGTAACAGAAAACAATAGAGGTCTTCTGATGGTGGACATAAAACATATTGTGGCTTTGGAACAGCACTGTTAATTTAGAAAACGTAACAAAATAGGATGTTTTATTTCATTTTGCAAGAGGTGTTGCACCACTGTCCACAATCTATATATTTTCATCTGGGAGGAACAACTTCAGTTCTTTGAGTCAATAGTGCCCATTTCAATAAATGTTTTATATCAACTTTTATCTACCGTTATGGTGACACAATTCAAATCCATTAACGGTAGAATTCACTTTCCCTTTAAATAAACAAATTGGTCAGTAAAGCTACACTCAAAATGTGAGTGACAATAGTTTTTGCTGCACGTTGATATTTTTAATCAATTACAGTGTAATGTTTACTTCATTTTGCCATCTCATTCCTGGTGTTCGCATACCACCATCAACGTTGGTTTATAGTAAGAATACATCATTCACACTTTTCCTGTCCGACATGATGAATTAGATCAGCATCTGCGCTGATACCAGTCCTGCGTATTGCATTATAGATTCACTAATATAATGTATAGCCATTGGCAAAATGTCGAACATATGTTCTTACTCAAAAGAAAGTGGCCACCGTGTTTCTGGCTGCTGACTTGTGTCACAACATCCGATCCTGGAATGACCTTTGACTTGTCTGCAGGGTTAGCTCCCGACCACGAGCTTCCTCAGTGTCTGATGCTGGTGAGCGTCCTGGGTCAGCTCGCCTCCCAACCAGAGGAGGTGCTGCAGCTTTGGTACACCGGCAGCCAGTTCTCAGAGGAAACACCCAGGTAATGAAAAGCACTTTTGTTGTCGTCAGCTGAATTTGTTTTAACATTTTGGTGCTTTGATGCAGGGACAAGCAGTTCCTTTTAGAACTGGTTGTCAAGCTGGCAACCAACTACAACATAATACTTTTGGTCATTGATGTTGATGAATAATTGATTTAGATAAATACAATTAAAAAATATCTATGGTGCTAATTTCTGTTTTCTTATTTTACCGTAAATTCAGAGTAAATCATTTCAGCATCAAACATAATGGATGAATTCAGATTTTTAATTGGATTGCATTCCAAATAAGTATCATAGTAATGAATGATAATAGTGATGACTTGACACCAATAAATACACCAATATTTTACACTGCACAGTAGTGTGTATATATATATATATATATATATGTGATTCATTATTCTCAAATTCAACCTTTGCTTGTGTATATGAAGGTAAAAAGAAAAAAATATCTAGAGTGGGAACATTGATATTTACAACTATTAAATAACACACATTCAAACAAAAACATATTTTTCTACATAAAACAGCAGTAATACAACCCACGGCCACTAGTAATTTATGACTTTAAGGACTTTCAGAGTTAAATATTTAATAAGACTTTAAAGATTATATAAATATGTATAAATCTTTCAGCAATGTTGAAAGAGATTTTACTATTCAATTATGTATGTAAACTAATGTTTGTAAAGAGTTTTCCTTCCCCTCTGTCTCCAGGCTTCCTCTCTACCAGGCGCTGTTCACTAGTTTCAGGCGATGCTGTACTGAGCGTCGGGTACCTGTGCTGTTGCCGGGGGTGATGATGAAGGGACAGGCCCAGGTCTTGGTCACTCTACACAATCACATTTGTGTGCAACTCTGTGCCAGCGTGGCGGCGCTTCCCCCTGTGTACTTCCCCGTGCTGGTGAGGTCACAAATCAAGCATTTGACCATTTTTTTAAACATAGAAACCAAGAATGGGAATTTTGTTAGACAAACCGAAACAGAGTTAAGGAGTGATTGAGAAAGCAAATGTTAACTCAATCTGAAGCCAGGAGTTTTTTAAAAATTTTTATCTAAATGTCCTGCCATTGTGTTTTATCCTCAAACGTCTGAAGAACATTTGGATTGGCAAACCGTCTTGCAAATAATCAAGAAAGTTTGATATAAACAGGATTTGTTTTGTTTCGGGTGTGACGCTTGACAGTCGGGGCCGAGCTTCTCCCAGCAGGGTTACAATGAAACTTCAATCAACCTTTTCCTGTGTCTCTCTTTGACCTGAGCTCAAGTGACGCTTGCCACAAGTTTGTCTATCGCTTTGAGGTCCTTTTACTAATGATAACTAATAATGAAAGTGATTTATGTTTTTAGGTGTAGATTTGATGCAGGATTTCCCGTCATTCATTACAAGTTATTCTTTCGCTTTCCTTGTTTCTGTTGAATTTTCATGATATCCTGTTTTTCCAGACTCCCGTATCTTCTTCAGTTTACTCCCCGCCTGTCCCGTCTGACCTTCTTTCTCCTTAATTTCTCTTCCAGGAGCGTTGTTTGGTGGATACGGTCCTGCAGACGGATACCCAGACAGCTCTACTGGCAACAGACGTGTGGTGCTTTACAGCACGGTGAGTGTGTGTGTGTGTGTGTGTGTGTGTGTGTGTGTGTTCACATACAGCAGCTATATCTTGATCAAGGCATTCTTTTCTGTACACTGTCATGCTACATTATTTATAACAAACCCAACATTGCAGGTACATTTAGACTTATTATTGTTACTGTTTCACCAAAGTCTTGCTGTCAGCATTTTTTTACACATATATTTCTGGACTTATTGAATCCACTGCTGATTTGATCTTCTCCGCTTACAGGTATGGAACAGCAGAACTTTGTCTCCATCATGTCCTCCTCGTTGCGCAGCTGGTGGGTAGAGACCAGCACACTAAACAGTTGAGAGA
This sequence comes from Cyclopterus lumpus, assembly GCF_009769545.1. Lineage (NCBI taxonomy): Eukaryota > Metazoa > Chordata > Actinopteri > Perciformes > Cyclopteridae > Cyclopterus > Cyclopterus lumpus. The sequence continues at coordinate 20,822,082 of NC_046969.1, read as the reverse complement.
GTCCATGTTTTGGTCTTGTTTTATTTGGATCAGAAAGAAACAGAGTTCACAGTAAATTTAACTTTAAAACCCATTTTCAGACCTGAATTACAAAGATGCCGAGTAGACCTTGAAGTTGCAGGATTTCTGAAATCTCGACTCGTGTCAACAAGGTCATGGATGTTTCTCCATGTCTGTGACCTCATCCTGAGCACTTTCTAAAAATAACTCTAAATCTCCTCTGTAGGGTTTGAATGGGGTCCCCCATGTTTTCTGTGGCACCCCCAACAGAGGTGAAAATTGTTGTTGTTGGACCTCGGGGACACCTTTTTTAATAGCCTGTGACATCATTACGTCATCAGATTATAGATCCCTTTCCATCAGTTCGTCACCTTTCTTCTGCCTCGATGCCCTTGTGATTTTACCCCTGAGCCTGCACACTGGCACTCACACTGATCCTCACCTCTCTCCTTCTCTCTCAGGTGAAATCTTGCACCACTGAGTGTTACCAGTCGGCCCACCTGGGCCTGCTGCTCAGACGCATGGTGTTCCTCATGACGCCGGACCACCAGGTTAGAAACGCTGGGAACCGACATTAAATTATTTATGAAATCACAAATGACTCGAGTGTCAGCTTAAATCTAATTTTCACAGTTTTGTATTGAAGTACACACAGTTACTACCATCACATTGATGAACACCAGTCTGCCACCGGATATTCCCTCATTTCATGTTTTCATGCTCTTTCTAAGATGTTTATCCAAAAGCTTCCATATGTGTTTATTTGGGTTGAGTTCTGCTGACTGGAAGGCATGATTTACATGATGTTTATGTATACAATGAGCTACATGTGATGACGTTTGTTTGATGTGTAAAATACATAAAACGGTGCAAGATTCTAAGGCGTTTTTTAATTTTCCGAATGATTTTGTTTTTCCAGATGGAGTTGGCAGCGAGCTTCCCACCATCTGAGGTGGAAAACCTTCCAGTGTGGCGGCATGTGCTTCTCCGAGCTCTTTCACAGGATGCTCGTCCCAGTGTCGAGGCCGACATCGTGGGCCTTACTCAAAAAGCTCTGACCGACTGGCAGAATGGAGGGTACAAACTAGGACAAGTGGACAAAGTGGTGAGCAACGGGGACGTAATCTTAACCAGTCGGTGTTCTTTGTTAACGTCACAATAGTGGACCGTTGTTTTTTTACCTCTTCCTACCATTCGTGAGTAGTGGGTTAATGTCTGCTTTGGTGTTCAAATGAAGACGCCATAACTGTGCAAAGACACACTCGTGTAAACTCTGCATTATTTCAAATTGTGAGATACGGGTAAATGGTGTTTATGAACATGTTTGCCTCTGAAGATGAAGTGACTGATGGCGAATTTCATGGAGAGAAAAGGGGCAGAACAAACATCAAGGGCGAGGCCGCGGCCTTGTTTCGGTCCTTGTGCACTCCAGAGAGTGGATAGATGAAAAGTGACCACAACGTTATTACGAGTAAGATAAGCTTGCTCCCATTGTTGAATACATGGATAATTACATGCATAATACAACACTTATTGCACTAAATCATATTTTTTACACTGAATCCCCCCCCACCCAAACAATCTTAAACTTATTGTGTATTTCACCTCAAAAAGGACACCATAAGAATACAATTAGTTTTAGAATATGATTTTAATAAGTCCACCTTCAATTCTCTTCTTTAGGGTGTTCCAGTGTAGCTCTATTTCACAGTCGTATTGTCCAGCTGCTATCAGTAAAATTCTTTCCAAAATGATTAAATCCATCCAAGAAAACAATGCAAGGAAGCAGGGTGGGGACATTTGAAATGATAAACATGCATAAAGTGTTGGATTCTATAAAGTTCCTTATGTCTCCAGAACGTGGCGCTGTTATCCCTCCTCGCGGTGGTTCGGGTGCAATCCTCTCCCGAAGAGCAGTGTGTGTTGTCTGCAATGAGGATAATCACACAGCTCTGGTTACGAATGAGTCCCGACCAGGTGAGATCTACACACACACACACACACACACACAGACCCATGCACACGGGCTGACCGTTGTCCCTGTTGTCATACTGCAGGTGCAGACACACCCTGTGCTCCAGTCTACTCTGCAGCTGCTTCTCTCAATATCGGCCATTTTAGTGAAAAACATCGAACCACAAGTCATTTTTCAGGTATCCTGTCAGTCTTCCACAGTTCACATTAAGCAGATGAAGAATGGAGAAAACATCTGTTTACTGTGTGTGTGTGTGTGTGTGTGTGTGTGTGTGTGTGTGTGTGTGTGTGTCCCAGGCTCTGTTGTGTGTGGATAATGTGGTGTCTCAGAAGTGTGCAGATCAGCTGCTGCTGGCTGCCCTGGAGTTCCTCTCCTCTCTGGGGAAGATCTTTGTTCCTCTCAACAGCCAGGTAATGAGACCACTCTATTTCTTAGGGGTTCTCACCTTTTTTTTTTTGTTCATTTATTGTCATATTTTTCTCTTTCACACCAACTTATTTGTGCCACAGAATCAAATTCTGCCGAGGCTGAGCAGCCTGTTTGGTGTCCTGCTGGCTGACGGCGCCTGGCTGCTTCAACAGCACACCCTGGAGGCCTTTTCCCAGTTTGCAGAGGTAGGGCAGGAACTCAATAGGTGTTATCCTTTTATATGGCGTGTGCCTTGTCATGAACTTTAATGTGTCCTTTTGTGATTCAAGATTACAAACCATGAAGAGGTTATTTCTCAAAGTTTGAGTGTAGAAGATACCAAGACGAAGGTGGTGAACTATCTTAGCAAGGTAAGGAGATGCTAACGTATCGCAATGCAGATCAACTTTAGATCAAACAAATTAATGTAAATAAGCATGTCTTGTTGTAGACTATTAATGCACAAGAAGATGTGGAGTCGAGGCTGCGGCGGCTCCAGCTGGAGACGGCAGTTATTGAACAACACAATGAGAGGCTGGAAATGAACAAAGAAAACGCTTCCAACAAACTGTCTGCTGAAGCGGTTGCAGATCCGGAGGTTAGTGGCCATTAAGTTAAATCAAAACTTCATTCAGGCTTTTGGAAAATGCATGACGTCGCTTCACAATTCTACTGGCCAAGTCACTGAGAGGCAGCTGGCCCATACAACACTCCCTCCTACTGTACATGTACCGCAGTACAAGAGGAGGTAGCAAGTCTAGTTCATATCATCTCACTACGAAGGTTGACCTTTTGACATACCATTGCATTTTTATGACTTATTGAAAAATATTATGAAAGTCATTGTATATAGTATGACATAAAAATGTTAATTTACAAAATTATAATAAAGTAATTTAAAATGTCACTTTTTAATGAGTTATTATAAATGACATTGAACAGTATGTGATTCACTCAAATATCAGTATTGTAAGTCATAAAATATCAGATGAAAATATCATTAAAAGGTTATAATATATTGTTCCAAAAATGTTCTAGGATAGTAGAGTGAAAAATGTCAAATAATGTTGTGAAATGTCAACATGTATAACTCTACAATGTATAGTAAGTCATATTATTGTTTTGAATGGCTTTTTAATGTACTGTCACATACAATTTCAAACAAAGTAATGACAAATATCATAGTGTGACTTAAGTGTTATATAGTATAGTGTGCTATAAAAATATTTAGAAATGTAATTGTATAGTATGTCAAAGAAGTCATTCAAATAGTGGATAGTCATAAAATGCAAGAGCACTGGAAATAGTAAATTTATTCAGCAAAATATTTCTCAGTAAAGTTTTACATGTCCTGCTCAGCAACGCAAAATTCCATTTGTACAAGCAAGATTTCTGCCCTCATCTGATGTGAAATGAAATCGTGCTCCAGTGAGACTGTAACCATGAAAAGTGGTATAATTTCCCTGTAATTATTCCTCCCTCCCAGCCCTGCCCAAAGAGAGCTCGGCAGGAGACCGGTGCAGAGGAGGAGTACAGCCGCTACGTCCAGACAGCCGAGAGCGCTTTGAAAGCCCTTCAGGCGCTCACTGAGGGCAAAGACAACAACACAGCACCGCCTCCACAATGGCTGGAACCCAGACTGCAGGAGCTCCAGACCCTCATAACCCACATCAGGAGCTCCAGACCCTCATAACCCACATCAGTACAGCCAGACACACAACCTAGCTGTTTACCAGCCTCCTTTATTTCTAGAACCTGTGAAGTCTGTACACCCCTTTGCTGCTGCGGCCACTCTTCACTTTTTAAACATTTACTTTGGTCTTCTTTGAGTGATATTGTTTATTAAACATGTTTGAATACAAGCCATTGTCCATGTTTGTATTTAGCACTAACAAGTCAAACGGGAGTCTTCACTGACTTTATCAAAATTGTGCCGTACAAAGTTCCTGTATTGAGGCCTGTTTTATAAAAGTCCAAGTTCAGTACTTGGTCCTAAACAATTGCAATTACTTCATAAGATCTAATAAATGTCTCATTAAAAAAGAAAGTCATATTTTATACAATAAAATCTTTACTTCACCACCAACCAAAAGCTAATAAATTACGTAATTTTAATTTCCCATTCATTCAAAGTGCAAGCCTTCTGTAATTTAAATCTAACACAATGTTGGCAAGGTATGTCTTGCTTAAAAGTATAATCTTGATTTGCATGCCAGTAGAAGTTGGCACGTTTATATACACGCACATAAATATAGAAAAAGAAAAAGGAGATGATAACATGACCGTCACCTTTAGAGGAGCATCCTCTTTCATCTCGAATTGACTGGGACCAGTTGGCAAACCGTTAAAAAAAAAAAAGTCTTAATTTGTTCAAGTCCAGCAAGTTATCGTAACAAAAAGACTAAACATGTCAAGGAACCACCAGAATGGTCATAAAAAAATATCTCAGCCCACCATTATCGTTCTCACTGCCTCATGCTGGACCAACTTAATGACTGAATGTCTCTGGTGCATCGCGAGGATTGGAGTCCAAGTGGTGTTTATTTTTCTCCCGATGACGCAGACGGACCAAACGTCATCAGGCGTTCTCTTCCTCCTCCTCCCAGTTCAGGTCGTCTCCGTCACCCCAGCCATCCGTTTCAGTCTTTGAGAGAAAAGAAAAATTAAATTGGATGTAAACGGAACAATCGTCACAGGTAAGTTTGTAAATTGAGCAAAATTGTATCTCATGCTTCATTGCCTATGAAATCATTAACAAGTGACTCATTTTAAACACAAATTATAAAGGTCTATAAACTTGTAACTCATGAAAAGAAATCGGCTCACGGGCCATTGTTTCAATCTCGTTTGTCCTTCGGAGGGAGACATCCTCTCACAACTCATAAACACGCACCCTTTGATAAGCAGACGTTGCGTCTTATTGGAGAGGAAAAAGGTTGAAAAATATATTTTTTTGCTTTGAGTGAAGTTCTTGACAATTATAAGAAAAGGCTGCTTTAAACATATTTAAATGTCTGTATGAAAATGAAAGAGAACCCCACTACGCACACTCACCTCAGTCTGGTTGTCCACTGCGAACCTGGCGGTGAGCGTCACGGTATCAACGGACGAGTCCGCCTGCAGAGATTTAGAGTTTTCCGATGGTCCAGCATCACTCGCACTGCTCTCGTCCAGCGGCAGCAGAGCTGGAGAGGACAGTTTGATGTCCGGCACCATGTCTGCAAACAAATCCAGCTCTGGGTCTGGCGCTTCCTTTCGCTTCACCTTAATGGTGAACTCCTCCCCCAGACCTCCTCTGCCACCAATCCTTCGTGGCACTGTAGGTTTGGTCTTGGGGTTTAATGGGTTGTCCCATTTCTCAGAGTCTCCATCTTCTTGAGCCCAGCCGTCGCCCAACGAGGAAGCGGTCTTGCTCTGTGCGGATTGTCGCAGTGCTGAGGTCAATTTGAGGGGTTTGGAGGAACCCCGTTTCAGTGCTTCAGGAGCATGATGAACAGATCTGTTAGCGCCCCCTCTGGGTGGTGCGAGTATAACTGGTTTTGATAAAGGAGCCGTAGGGGAATGATCCGAGGTGGGTTCGGTTTCCTCAAAGTTGTCCCACGGCTCCTCTTCCATGTTGGGGTGCGAGAGTGGCAGTCCGCCGGCGACTGGATCTTCTCTCTCCGAGGCCTGAATGTGGATCTGGACCGCCTGCCCGTCTCTTTTCTCGTTCTCTTCAGAGTCGCTCCAGTCAGGCCAGTCTTCCACTGGCCCTTCTCGTCTGTCGGTCTGCTCTGGGCTGGAAGACAGCGGCTCCATCTCACTATCCTGACGAAAGCCATTAAAAGGTAGAGACATCTGTCTACTGACATCTGAAACATGTAAAAACATTTTTTAAAAAGTTAACGTTTATAATAATAAACCAAAATAAAAGAGACAGACAAAATAAAAACTGAATACAAAATATAAAAAGGATGGAAGGGGGTCATACCTGATTTTATTGGCAGCGGGTAACTTTGTGGCGTCTCTCTACTCCCTGCTAAGCTGCCCATGTGACCCAGGACCAGGCCTTCGGTCCCTGGTGGTCTGGGGAACAAATTCAAGACTTTTGAAGGTTGGGCCACATGAGGGTGGGAGCCTCCAACTATATGGACAGGTGAAGCTAAAGAACAGAGGCAAGATTAGTGTTCACCAAATGTATATTACAAGAGTGATATTCACTTGATTGTCTAGTTTGAACTGGTCCACTCAGAAAACATGTTGACAGAATGAATGCCTTGTATTGTTTAATACCTTCAGCTTATCCAAACACCAAAAAGTTATTAAAAATGTCTTTAAAAATAAATAGTATATTAAGTCATAAAAAGGTCTTAGTACAGCATATCATGAACATTGTCATTAAAAAAAGACGGAATGTAGTATATTATAAAAAGTCATTAGAAAAGTCATAGAATGACTATTGATTAAACATTTGTGTCGTAAAAAGTGTCATTAAAAGTCTTAATATAGTAAGTAATTAAAAAAAAGCCATTGTACAGCGTGTCATAAAAATACAAAATGTCATAGTATAGTTTGTCATAACAAATAATTTAAAAGTCTCAAGATGGTATGTCCTAAAAAAAAAAAGAAGCTGTATCATAGCATTTCCTAAAAGTGTTTTTTTAAAAGAATGTCAAATGCTGTTTACTATTGACAACTGTTATTAATATATTTAATGTCTATAAGCACACATAATTGATATACGTCGGCCCCTTTCCTTGTTCTTGTCATGATTACTGTTGCTTACTTTCAGGGGTGACCTCTGTTGACCTTGTGAAGTTGGGTGTGGTGCGTTTGAAGACCTTGGACCTCTCTCCGCCGACCACCACTTGAGCCCCGAGCAAGGGCACCAACACCGCCAGACTCTGCAGCGTCATGGCAACCAGCGAATCACTGGTGTCCCTCATTCCTAACAAAACCTGCAGCCAGCAACAACAAAAAGAAAAAAGGTAACTAAGACAAAAATGACATTTACGTCTCTCCTCAAATGTAACACTCATATCTTACATATTATAATAACTTTTCGATGTTGAAAGAACAGTTCAACATTTTGAAGTGACCCAGTCTGAGCTCCTCCTTGCTCGATCTCCATGAGTCATTTATTATTAGCTTTGGCATTGGAACAGCAATTCTTCTTGGGGCCCACACAGTTTACATGGAGGCAATACAGATATTTACATTCATACGTTCACTTACATCATGCTCAGACTTGAGAGTGGTTATGCTTTTATCTGACTCAACATTTTTAAAAAAGCACTTACGCTTTCCTAGGAAGTCAAACTATTTATAAATTTAGCTCTTTGTTGATCTCAAAGTGTAAAAGTCGGGGAACTCGTCGGCACTCCACCTGAGGTAGGATCTGGTTTTTGAGTTCGTCGTGGGTGAAGAACTCAGCGTAGATGTGCATGTGAGCCAGCAAAACGACCCGGATGTGAGCCTCCTTGACCTTGAAGAGCTTGACAATCTGAGGAATCACGTGCTTACGGTACAGGGACACAGAGAGCAGGCATTCTTCATCGTTACCACCGCCACTGGAATCTGTACACATGGACAAATTAAATAAAAGAGACACGATGAGCGACAACCTGATGCCGTTTCACACAACAATTCAGCATGACAGCTACAAAATGCTTCTTTGTCTTTGGAAGGGAATTAATAAGATTATAATAAGTGATTATCAGTCACAGAAAGTTTAATAAAATGCCAGTCTACCCTTCTTTGGCCTTAGAAGATGAGGCAGGAAGCTTTTGACCGCCATGGGTTCTGCAAACACAAGAGAGTTGAGGAGTTTGGGGACAAGGCGTGAAGCTATCAGCTCTTCGGGGAGACTCTGGACCCGGTCGAGAAGAAACCTACACAAGAAACACAGAATGAGAATATGACAGGGTATAGTTAAAATCATACAATAATTAATTGAGGGAATGCATAAGAAAACCAATTCTAACTTATTGATGTATACAACTATACAAAAACAATTCAATTCTGAATGTAATATATCCAACTTAAAGAGTGGACTGCCTTGGAAAACAATACATGTCCCATATAATAATATGATACCGATTTTCATGAACACACTGCACTGATTACAAGAGAGTGCACTACATTTGTAGAAAAAGACCATATTCTCACTTAAAGAATTCGTTTTTTTCTTCTTCCATCTTCAAGGTCAGGCTCTTCAGAAAATCCCTCACTTCCAGAAAGTCATTCCTATTCAAAGAGAAATATGTATCGTTTTAGAAAACCCACTTCACTAATTACCAATAACAGCGAAAAACAAACCTAAACCCACTCACCTGAAAAAGTCATGAGTCAGCAGGGAGCTCAGTGGGGGTCGAGACAAGGGGTCAGAGTTCAGCAGGCCCGTCTGCAGGGTCTTCGTCAGACTGTCAGACAGCTCCTGTGACACTGAAACAGAGGATAGAGTGGGATGAAAAGGTGTACGAGAAGCTCCTTGTATGCATCGATGCACGGCTGTAGACATTAGTCTACTCACCACAGCTATTCAGGAGAGACATGAGGGTCTCCACCAACTTTCCAAAAGCGTAACAGTCCCGAGAGTGAGCATTTTTATCCGGAAGCATTTTAAAGCCCTCGACCTGTCGACAACATGTTTCATGAGAACTTGTGAACCAAAAAGAAAAAGTTCTTCCATTTTCCCAACACAACCCTGAAGCTGCTTACCTGCTCTTCTGGGGGGACGCAGCTGGCTTCTCTCACGTTCTGAACGCTCGCGAGAAACTGAGGAGTTGAAAAACATTTACAATGAAAACATAAAACTGATACGCAAAGTCGGTCTTCAAATATCTGACCCAGGTGCTTTTTATTTTTTTACAAGAACCCCAAAAAATTATAATCACACACAGACTGCACCTTGGATACATTCTATCCAATAGATGGTCTCTTACCTCAGGTGTAGCTTCAGAGAACTTGCAGACAGTATCCATCCCTCCCAGTTTCCAATGACCATCTTCGCTGACAAATACAGATGAGATGCAGACGTTGTTGTGGCTCGATTTGCCCTGGTGGTTAAGGAATACAATTCAGGAACTTATCCGTGCCTTATTTTAATGTATTCTCAGGGACAATGAACATTGATTGAACATCACTGTAAATGATGTTCAGGCAAAAGGCTCATTTTCAATTGTTGTCCTTTGGCCTGATGTTACAATTGGCCATTTAAAAACAACAAATAAAAATACATGCTGTCAAATGATGGACAAGCTTGAAGGAGTAAAACCTCGTTCTGCAAATTAGGACATTTAGAAAGCAGGCAATTAACACAAAAAACATACAATCAGCAAAAAACAACCTGATCACATTACCGTGTAAGCCTCACATTATATTAAGACAATTTTTCAGAGGTGACTTTCAACTCCTCCACGGGACTTCTTTTGCTCACCCTCTCATGCAGAAACACAAGCGCTTGCAGGAGGTCGTAGATGCCGGCGCAGATTTCCTCTGGGGAGAGACTGTCCAGCAGCAGTTCCAGAGGCTGCACACGCTCCGTCACCAGATGGATGCCGCCGTCCTGCACCGAGCAGGACAGGAAGCGGAGCAGACATGGGTGCCTCAAAGTCTTAAGGTGCTGCAGGAAATGAAAATAATGTATTTATTTCCTGTCTTGAAAAAAAAAGAAAAGTGAATGTCATGCAGCTGATGGAAAAACCTATGAGTGGGAACTGATTATGCAGCCTGAGTGCTAACACGCCCTAATTATCAATTTAGTACACAAGGCTGTCAATGGAGAGCATGGATATATTTTTAGGTGGTATATATAAGTATGATGATGTCATGATTATGATGTTCGGAGCATCATAATATGTGCATCGAAGACTGCACAGATTATGCTGCAGTCCAATTGTCCAACATTTACCTTTGAGAACTACGTCACCCCAAAAAACAACTCCTGGGCTAAGGTTACTCTTACTAACGTGACACCTGCTAATGCAGCCACAGCCGGCGTTGTTTTTGTATGAAACGGCTTCGGCTCGACTACCTGAGCAGCTTTGTTGACTTTGTCCTCATTGCCACGCTTGTGAACAAACACGGATGCCGGCTTTCCATCCTGGAGCATGGCCGAGTGCATTGTGAGTCCGGAGGGCAGGGTCAGGAGAGGCTCCTCCAGGGTACAGCTCCGCACCGCGCTGCTCTCCGCACCCATGGCCGCGCTTAATCCTGGTGGTGGTGGTGGTGGTGGTGTGTGTGTGGGGGGAGAGAGGGGGGGGACAGAGGGAGACGAGTCAAACGTGATATGTGGCAATGCGATGGTCAGTCGGTTGAGCGCGCAGCCACGAACGCAGAGGAACACCCCCTTGACGTTACCTGGTGCACTGTGGTGGCTGTACCGCTGCTAGCTAGCTAACCTCGGCGCTACGTTAGCCAGCTCGTCATTGCTCCGCGCGTCAGGAGCACTTCCGCCTTTCAAGCAATCGTGCCAATCGCGGCGCGGTTAATCCCGTGCTTTAAAAAAAGAATATATGATCAAACTGTTGGTTAAAAACACGTGAGATATATTCCGGTTCGCTTCTTGGTGAATCAGCGGCGCTAACGTGGAGCGAAAGCTACCCAGTAAACACGGAGTCTTCCGGTAAAAGACGGAACCACAGAGCAGGGGACACGTTAGTTTAGAAGATTTACGAAATTAATCACTGGGGTTTATTTGCTTATGTTTTGGGGTAAATATGTGTCATCGTTATAAGAGATTCGTATAACCTATGCATTATATTCAACAATACTTTGTTGGATTTAACATTTTTAAATCCTAAAAAAACATCTGTACCCTTGCTCTAAAAGATAATGGTTGCAACCAAAGTGGTGCGAGAAAACGCAATATGTGAAAGTAGGAACTGTCATAATCTGTTTTAAATGATGCCCGTGGCCTTGGTAGATGAGAGTATGTGGTCCTGGACAAAGACATATCTTGATATCTCAGTACGACAACGTTAGACATTTATTTAGGAACCATGGAATGATAAAGCAAAACCAGCTACAGGTGACAACTTCACCACGGGGGTCGTGAACTCCATGAGGCGATTGAAGGAGCCGTTCATACAATTCTGCTTTAATATTCTTCTGGTTGCAGTTATCCCCAAACCAAAAATAATGAACACTATTACAACATTACAAGTGAATGGACAGCATTTGAAACATTTTGGGCTTCAAAAAATAAAAAATGTCAACACAATGGAATTAATCTTCTTTAAGTACATGTGGTTGTTACTTTTCAATGTTATCACTTAAGATCATATAATTAAGTAACTATACTCAGATTGTACATTTAAAACTACCTGGAAATGTTTAGATCTCATTGCATTGCTCCATTATATATTTTGCTTGTGCTTTATGTGTGTATTGATGAAGTTATCCTTAACATGTTATTCTTAATTACTGATAAATTGATCAGTTGTGTGTAAAACAGTAGTGAAAAGACAGAGAGCACTGGCATTGTATATCATGTCTACTTTTGGTCTATTTTTTTATATATGTATTCAACTCGAATTGTGTTTTTTTTTTATTGTGTTTTTCAATGCGTTTCGTTGGCTTATTGCATTTTTAATTGCCACTTAAAAATATACAAATAAAAACCTTGACATTTAAACACTGACGTGGAGATCATGTTTCCAATACTGTGGCTTTATTAACATACATATTCGTATTATATACATAAAAGCACAACATGTTAATAATATGGTGTATCAGACTGAAACACATTTCACAATTAAGCACAAAAGTTGCTGCTTAGTTTTAGAAATTGCTCTTGGTTTCCTCTTTACAAGGAAATGGCAACATCACAAACCACATTTTGCTGCAGTGACAAACGAAAACAAGCTTTTGTAAGAGGAAGTGATGATTTTGACCAGATGGGAATTTAGACCAATTACCTTAGTAACTAACAGCACACAAAAAAAAAAAAAAAAACTTTCAAGTAGTGAGAGACAACATGGACGAGCTCGGTAAGACATGTTTTATGCTGCTGATCATCCTCAAATTAATCAATGGACAGCTTGTTAGATATAAAATCATTATTGTAATTCTAAAATATTTAGAGCAAGATCATTTACAGTTAATGTAGAAACTATAAGTGAAAAGAATAATTGATCGTAGAATAAGTTGAGCCTGTAATAATTAAAATAATATATTTTGACACTGGTTTGTTTCTTTGTTTTGGGTTTGTACTGTAATTTCAATCACGCCGTTTGTCGTTTGTAAACTATTCAGCCTTTTTTTTATAGCCAGGACTCTCAAAAGTAGAATCATTATGAAAAAAAAGTAAAAAATTATAATATCAAAGACAAGATTGCGCTTCACGGATGGATCAAAAACTACAACTCGTTTCTTGGAATAAAAATGCAACAAATTGGTTTAATTTCACTATGTTCTGAAAATGAATTAGACTGATGTTCAGATTCTTCTGAAAAGGGAATACACACACATACATTATATATATATATATATATATATATATATATACATACATATATATATATATATATATATATATATATATATATGTATATATAGTTTTTTTCAAACAGCCGTGTTGTTTACTTCACAGACAAAGACTTTATTCATACAAATATCTCTTAGATGTGTTGATTTATATTGTGGGAAGGACTTTTTCACAGGTCTTGCAACATTATCACAAGTTTCACTTCTGCAACACGCTGCACCATCACTTCCTGAGGAAATGCACAAGGCCACCTCAAAGTAATCCACCTTTATCTACACATCGAGGTGCACTCCATCTCACTTCTCAGGAAACATTTAAAACCCAGCAGACTTTACACGTCCCCCGTTGAAACAGTGCACACCCAGAAAGCACAATCGAAGGGTTGTGTGAACACTGCATGCTTGCATAATGTATTTCTGTCGATGTGTGTGGTTAGAAGATTTATGGCCCGTATCCTGCCGCAGATTTGCTGTTGGAGGAGTTGGCCCTGAATTCAGCGCGTTCAGAAAGTGTCAAAGAGAACAAGAGCAATGATCCAGCCGCTGGAGAGGTGAAGACAAAGCCACGGAAAACTTACACTGTTGCACAACTTTGTTCATGATCACCTTTTTCTGCTGTAGTCAAATGTATTCTCAACCAACTCTCATAGATCTTTTGTTATCGTGTCCACAGGTGTCAGGTGCTGTTCATGGGGGATTTACCAAAAAAGGAAAAGCCCCAGTCTGCTTCAATGTGTACAGGTGAAGCACAAGATTGTCGCTCTTGTTGACCCCTGATTTACATTATCATTGTGAATATAGGAAACAGGAGATTGCTTGAAATAAATTGCGCATATGTTATAATAATAAGGTCTTCCACCTTTAAAGCATCTTAATGTACACAATCATCTTGAGTGACTTACTAATTTGACTTTAGCAGAATTTTTTGACAGATCTCACTCCAGAAGCATTAGGAGAAGACAACATTTCACAAATATGCTCCTATGCCCACTCTGTGTAGATTTGGTATTCAACTGTTTCATAAATCCACATTCCATTATTGTAAAATATCACCCTCAGATTATGTTCAGGGACACAGTTTTCCCTTAATAGGAATGTGTAAAGTAGTCATGGGGTAGTTTGTATTCTTGCAGGTTAAATTGAGCTATTATGCTCTCTGGGTTTTAGTGATCTTCCGGCTCCTGTGGCAGCTTCCCTGACTCCTGACTCTCCCACTAAAGAGCTGGACGATATCTTGCAGGATATGCTGGGTCTGGGACAAGGGGTCAGTAAAGTCTCAAAATGATTCAAATGTACTTACATTTTGGTTTGTTAAAGAATAATTGTAGTCCATAAAAAGTGGTGATGATTATGGTAAGAGACAATGTTGGATGTACAGTGAAGAAACTTTCCAAACACCAGTGAAATTAACCAGGTTTAACAACAGAGGGCAGCGTTGCACTAATTCCAACACTGCACAGCCTAAAGTAGCACTTAAGTATTAAAACGTTGATAAGGACCGACTTTAAAAGATACATTAATCAAATAAACAGTATATATTTGTACACATTTGTTTCATCCTCTAGGACCCAGTGTCTTCACCAACCCCACCGCCTCTTACACAAAAACTGTCTGTGAAAAGGAAAACAGAAGGCGGGCGACCGGATACCAAGGAGAGCAGCAGCGACACAGCAGCTTCAGACGCAAACGCCTCGACCACGAGCAAGAAGGCGGATATGATAGATGACCTGCTAGGAGGGCTGAGCTCTGACTTGGAGAAGATTGGCGTACGCACCACGGTTAAGGGCCATTGTGCTTCTTGCAACAAATGCATTGTGGGAAAGGTATAAAAAGCCACACTCTATGTATTGTAGATTAAGAAATCTGAGACGCAAGATTCAGTCTTATACATATGAACTCACACAGGACAAAACAAGTCGTGGAAATTGCACTACAATTTCCCCTTCTGCAGATGATCACGGCGCTGGGTGAGGTGTGGCACCCTGAGCACTTTGTGTGTGTGGAGTGTAAGAGTGAGCTGAGCACCACAGGCTTCTTTGAGAGAGAGGGCCGGCCGTACTGTGACAAAGACTACCATCAGCTCTTCTCTCCCCGTTGTGCCTACTGCAAGGGCTCCATTGTGAAGGCGAGAAACCGAAAACTCTTCTTTCATTGTTTACTGTGTGTTGACGGGTGTAACAACAGATTTTTTCTTTTTTTAAACAAAAGGAATTCTATCATATACTTAAATGCCACATTTGCCTTTTGCTTCTGATGCTAATTTGTTCTGTCATATATCACATCCATTTATTTCAACAATAATCTTTAAAAAAATTGGATGATGACATATAGTTCATTTTTCTTGACATATCCAACATGTCGTTTTACTAAATAAAACGCAAAACCATAATGTTGAGATTCTGCATTCTGGGCTCATGCTGCAGACCGAAAGTCATTAATCAGCAACCTCTGCAATGATTCACTTTATGTGGTTCAAAATCCCCCGTGTTTGTGCTTCCTCACATCTGAACATGTGAAATGAGACACACTTTTATCCTAATCCATAAAGGAAGTAAAAGCATGATGTGATGATTCTATATGTGGCTGGTTTTACCAGAACATCCTGACAGCCCTGGACCAGTCCTGGCACCCAGACCACTTCTTCTGTACACACTGCGGAGACCTGTTTGGATCTGACGGTAAGAGGCTCGAGCGTTCACTTTTCTTCACTTGGAAACCACAACTACGGCAAAGAGTTGAAAAAACGATCTCATGTGTTATCGCTCTGAATTAATCGCATGTGTTTTATGCATGTCGCAGGTTTCCTAGAAAAAGATGGGAAGCCCTACTGTTGCAAGGACTTCTACCAGCTCTTTGCTCCCCAGTGCTCCGGCTGTGGGGAGTCCGTGAGGGAGAACTACCTGACTGCAGCCAACGGCACCTGGCATCCAGAGTGCTTCGTCTGCGCAGTGAGCTTCTTACCTCGCGACCACACACACGGTTCTGGCTCGTGCACAACCCCTGGGAATAAATGAGAAAGATACCCACACATTTGCTTTATTTGCAACATTTCGACCGCAAGGCTGATGCGAACCGTATGCCTGATGAATACGTTGCGGTTGAAATGATGCAAATAAATCAAGGAAACCATATTCCTCAGTGTGTGTATCTTTTACATTCTCTTGTGTTCTCCACTTCTGTAGCATCTGGGGAAAAAAGTGGTTTTACTTCTGCTTTACTCAGTTATGAGCAATTGTTAGACATAAAATGCTCTCAGTGGAGATGCTGACATGAGGTTGCAACTTTTCATATTTCATGGCCCCTAAAGAAAACAATTATTTCTTAACTGTGCATAAACCTGAACATTAAGTACATAAAATACATTGCACTTAAAATATACTGTTAAAAACAACATAAATACAACATCACATCAAAATGGAACTCATCCAACTATGACTGCCTGGCCCAATCATTGCTGCAGTTTAATCATCACCATCACAACCCGCATCTCACCATGAGCACAGCACCTAAACATTGTTTTACATGGAGCACTTATTATTATTGTTATTATTAAAACAGCAAGGTCAAAATTGTACCTGTCTCTTAGTGACCTACATCTAACTCCAGAGGTCAGGAGGTCAAACACTACATTAAGAGGATGAAGTGGACACTCAAAAAGTAGCCGAGCATTTTTAATCAACCTCCCGCTGAAAATAAATGAGGTAGTTCATAAAATGTAACACCTTTGATCTTTCTGGCCACTCTGACGATGCTGTGCTGCAGCCTGGTCTTGTCAACAGTAGGGAGATTTTCCTACCGTGAAATGTTTCGACAAAACATACAACTACCAACTACAAAATATTCTAAAATCATCATCTATAGTTCCAGCTGCATAAACGTTTAAGAAACAGTTGTCTCCAACACTACCCTTTCTCACAGTGGCCATTGTGGCTTGTTAAAAATAGGTGTCACCAAAGTCATTAATGGATTGTTCCATACAGCTGTTTCATGTGCCAGGGCTCTGGAATTGTACAGTTATGACTTACTGGCTCATATAAATGAAACAGAGCCATTGCTGACATTAAGAGTCACACCTGTGCTTTTACTGCTATGACGAGTCCAAATGCCCGCCAAGAGAAACCATACGCAGCATTCCTTCGGTCCAGACCCATTTGGTTCATGTTGCACGTGATAAAACCGGACAAGTTGACTCTTCCATGATTGTAATGGTTGAGAGTAAGGCTGCAAGCCAACAGCTTTGAGCCATGTAACCGGAAAGCTCATGACATTCCCATCAACCTCAGGTGTACTGGGAGAGTAGCTAAGTGCTACGTGCTAATGACAAGCTAAAGTTAAACCAACGTAGTGACCACGGTAAACATTATACCTGATAAACATCAACATGCTAGCATTGTCATTGTTGGCGGGTTAGCCGTATAGGCTCTTCTGATTGGTCAGTCCTCCACAACTGTGCCGTTGTCTCCTTGACAATGTCACTGCAGCCAGAGACACACCACACAGACTATATCGTGGTGACATCATAACCTTATGGAAGTATTTTTCTCTATGGATCGAGTGCCTTTATTTTGTTTTGGGAAGGAGGCCATGTCCAGGCCAGGATGCAGGAATTATGGGCAAGGAGTCAGGGGGCAAGGGAACAGGACCTAGGACCCAGGACCAGCTTCAGACACAGCCAGGTCCAATGGACCAGGTCCGGTTTCTTTGTGAGAAGGCACAAAGACACCGGGGAAGAAGTAGAGTTAGTAATGTGCAATGAAGAGACGTAAAGGAGAGAGAGAAGAGTAGAGAGGAGCTCAGTGTATCCTAAGCTGTCCCCCAGCAGCCTATACGCCTATAGCAGCATATCTAGGGGCTGGACCAGGGCAAACCTGATTCAGCCCTAACTATAAGCGCTAATAAAGAGGAAAGTCTTAAGTTTTAAATGTGGTGACTGTGTCTGCCCCCCCGGACTGAAAGTGGAAGCTGGTTCCATAAAAGAGGAGCTTGATAACTGAACATCCTACTTTTTAGGACTCTATGAACCACAAGTAGCCCCGCATTTAGTGAGAGCAGCTCTCTAGTGGGGCAATATGGTACTACAAGCTCCTTAAGATATGATGGTGCATCACCAATCAAGGCTTTGTAGGTGAGGAGAAGAATTTTAAATGTGATTCTTGATTTCACAGGGAGCCAGTGCAGAGCAGCTAATACAGGAGTCATGTGATCTCTCTTTAGTTGTTGTGAGTACACGAGCTGCAGCATTCTGGATCAACTGGAGAGATTTAAGAGACTTATTAGAGAAGCCTGGTTCTGATTATGTAGCTATGGGTCCACTTCACATTACCGCTGACGGTTTTGCACAGCATACTAAAGGGTTATAAATAACTTCTCGGTAACATTTGGCTTTTATTTGTTTCAACAAATGATCAAATTACAGAAATTATTAAAAGTCAACTCTCCTAATATTATTACAAATGTGAACAGGGTCTAATTACTATGAAAGTACATTCAAAGTTTCCCTTAATAACCAAGAAAACTGGCATCGGTCACCAGCTACTGAATGCACCGAGCTGTCAAACTCTCATCACGGTGACACGTTCCCCCTTTCTGCACGTCTTAAGTGTTCTCAGATAGCTTACTTTCAAATATCTAATCACCGCACGTCCTGAAACACCCCGAAGGGGTCACGTTTTAGAAACAGGTCCTGCTTGCGTCTAAGATTTCCATATTCTAATAATCTAACTTAAATACAAACAATATGTTCATTGATAACCTGTTCCAAAAAGTGAAATTCCCAAGAAGTACTGAAGCTGTGCGGTGTACTTTGGATAAGGACCAGCAGTGATATTAACATACATGGGGATCAATCACGGTCCTTTAAAAGAAAACATTATCATCCATATTTTACACCATTATCCTTCTTCCTCCATCTCTAATCTATTTTTCTGTCTCTCTTCACCCTCTATATAACAACCTTTTACCCAGGACTGTCTGAAGCCCTTCACTGATGGCTGTTTCATGGAGTTGGATGGTCGCCCCCTCTGCTCACAGCACTTCCACTCTCGGCAGGGCACTCTGTGCGGCGGCTGCTGTGAGCCCATCACGGGCCGCTGCATCTCCGCTCTTGATCGCAAGTTTCACCCCGAGCACTTTGTGTGCGCCTTCTGTCTGCGGCAGCTCAACCAAGGCATCTTCAAGGAGGAGAAAGGGAAGCCATACTGCTCGCCTTGCTTTGACAAACTCTTTGTGTGAGACACACGCAGTACACAACGTAGAAACAATGCAAACAGAAACCAATCAAATCCAGCGTCACCTCCCATCGTATGAGTGATCTATTGAATGAGGAAACTGTTCTATTCTTACATTACAAGAGTGTATTTGCATTAGTAAATTAAAGTTTCTTTTTTTCCCAGCGCTTCTTGGCCCACCGAGATACTTGACATTTTCATGAATTGCACTCGAAAGTGTGCAACATGAAATGTGACATTAATTATTAATAGTTTGAAAGGAAATATCAAGGAAGAAATGCTCACATTGTAACATAATAAACGACGTGGTTGTAAATCACGTGGAAAATACCTATTTCCCATGATAAAAAACACTGGAGCAACGTTTCATGTGAACTTTAGATGGTTCTAAAAGGTGTGTTGCTGACACTTGGGCTAAATTATATAGGAATCCATATATCATGACCACATAAAATTCATAAATGGAGAAAGAAAAACACAGAAGTGCAGTTTTAATCTGTGGTTTCCTTTAAGCTATCCTCAATTTGCCATACGACTTGGCAGTCTGGAGATACTCTGGCCGTACGGAGCAGTTTAAGGGGGCTTGTCTATGTGTCCTGATAGCTTGTGTTGGCAGGGACTGGCATGGAATCGCCGTGCCAACCAAAGTTTCCTCTTACTCTGACATACCATTTGGCCCCTGGCATGCACTGGATTCAAACAACCTCTTCATTCTCCACACAGGCTCCTTTATAGACGCCTATAGAAGATTAATGAAGGTGGTGATGTGAACAAAGGTGGTTTCAGGAGGAGCTCCTTCACATCGCTGCATCTGTTCAGCAGCTCACTCTCACTGTTGAGGGATGAATCAGCCCCAAAGTGCTTCAGAGTACATTCATTTTTTGTGATGCACCTTACATGTGTGGCCCATTTCTTTTGTTCACTCCCACTGATAACTAATAGTTTTCATGATATATTGAGTTGATATTGAGTAAGTTTGCCGCTCAGGTGCGATGAAGAAGAACATGTTACGTGTCTTTAAAGGGAGAATGTGTTCAGTTCTGCAGAATCGCATCATAAAAATAATCAATGTTTTCGTTAAATGCACTAATTACAATACGGTCTTGATTTTGATCTGCCATCTACTGTGGTACAACTGTAGCAGAGGTTTATGAAAACAAATAACATTAAAGGGGACATAGTATGCTAATCTTTAGGTTCATACTAGTATGTTGTTTTACCAGAACATGTTTACATGCTTTTATGTTCATATGCTAATGAGCATGCATGTGACATAGAACGAGGAGCCAAATCTGAATGGCTTGTTTCATCACAAAAAGTCTTATTTCACAGTTTATGGTTTTTTAGGGACTCCAGATACCCACATGTATGTGGACCAGCACTGTAACAGGGACTTTTCTTCATATGTCCTCTTTAACCTCGGCATGATGTACATGTGATTTTTACGTGAACATTAATGCTTTTTCTGCAGCCAGCTTTCAAACATCTGCATGACCTTGACCACACCTTCAAGGACAATGCGACAATTGTCAGCTGATTAACTATTTGAAGAAGTTGAAAAGCTACAGGTGTTCATACAGCGCTGAAAGAAACAAACAATGGAAGCTATAGGAAATGAAAGGAACAGTGTGCAGGATTTCTAGGCAGAAATTAAATATAATATTCATAACAAGTTTAAATTTGTGTATAATCACCTGAAAATAAAAATGGTAGCGTTTTCATTACCTTAGAATGAGCCATGTATTACCACATAGGGAGTGGTAATACATGGCTCATGTAGCCATGTTGCACCGCCATGTTTCTACAGAAGCCCGAAATGGACAAACCAAACTAGATAGGGCATTAGAAGAGTAAATTAAACCACTTTGTATAAGCATTAAATGCCACAGAAATGACCTTTGAAATCATAAGGTAGCCAAACCTCAAAGTTCAGACTTCTCGCCAACGTTAAACTGCAGCTCAGCAAACGGTGTCTCATCCTCAGATGAACACTGGCTACATTCTGTCGGACCTGCTTCCTCAGTTTTTCTTCGAGCCACTTTGACTCGCTTGTGACGCTGGTGTGCGAGTGGGAACGGAGGCGGGCATTAATCATGCTGTCATCACTGTCAGACCAGGCCTCTCATGGCCTCTACAGAGTCGGGCTCCTTGCATCATGGAAGAAGTATCATGTTAAGTCAAAATCCAAGATCGTAAGTGTTTAATGATCTAACAGCCTTGTTCCCGATTACCTACTGAACTCAAAGACATACTGTAATGTCAAATGTTAAATATGTTTAAACCTGCCTGACAGATTTGCATTTTGTGTTAAAATATACCAGAGGAGGTTAATTTTCTCCAGCATGAACCACACTTGGCGTGTGACGTGTTTGTAAAATCCCCCATCGTCACATGACTCGAAGGGCGATTATGTTCATCCGACTAATACAAATGTTTCTTTCTTCGCCATTCACTGTCATAACTGCATGCTATTATGAGCGGACTTTCCAACACTGTTTTATAAGTGGCAAGACATGTTCGCTTTCCGACATAAAAAAAGCTTTAAAGTAGCGGTTAGCTTAAATTTAGATTAGCGGACAACCTCAGACGGTGAGAACACTCGCCCTATAGCTGTCAGGCGTGTTTACTTAAATACAGTCAACACCAAGGCTTTGCAAAGTCTGGAGGAGAAATGTAGAAAACAAAAATATGATGCGGGGGAAAGAAGTTCTGGCATTCACGGGAAAAAAAATCTGAATGTTATCGTATGGCTGAGTGAGTATAGGAAAAGGGTTCTCTGGCATGTAGTAAAAATGAGAAAACATGAAATGTGAGTGGGGGTCTTTTTTTTAAAAGGGTGGCAAATAAAGGGCCGTCTGTGAAAAGCCGAGAGAGTGTAACTCAGGTGACATTTACAGCAGTGAAACAGAGTACGAGCGATCTGGGAGCGCACTGGGCCCTGAGATGGCAGCTAGAGCTCAATGGGGGAGGGAAAGGGGAGGGAGGCACATATTGGGACATAATGGATACTGGTGATGAGGGAGGCAGGGTGAGGAGGGCAGGGGTTGACGAGTGTAGTTGCAACAGTTACCCCTGCGTGACACTGAAACCCAACACTCACCTCGTGTCCTGTAAAATGTCTGTGTCCCCTCGGCCACCCCTGGTGGGGACGGAGGAGCTGCCTGTCCGGACCCATTCAGCTCCACTGGGGGTCACGCCCTGCTGCTGGCGCTGCCCTACCCTGTAAACCCAGCAGTTCACATCAGCTTTGAACTCATAACTGTCACACAGGTACAGACTCACTCGTTAATCAGTACTTTTGCGTGTAGATACATATCTATGGAAACACCAGCTGGAGACAACTCCAGTTGCAAATCAGTGCCGACAATGTAGAGTTCACAGCTCCAGTCGTATAACGGGGATGGCTCAGATTACTGCGGCGTCAATACGAGGCACGTCCATGTATGTGCCGATGAACAGGTCACTGCATCCATAAGGATTTTAAGTAAATAAAGATGTGTTACTCTGAAATGCACACGGCGCTCGAAAGGGAAACAAATGGAATCTGATTTGAAACATCAATATGTAATACAGTGAGGGACTTTGTCACTATTAAAAAAAAAAGAATTAATACATTATCATAATCTTTTTACGCTTGGAAAAATAAAATGCGATGTCTATTAGTACAACAATATTCCATAAGTGCACAAGTCCTTGTGTTTCGTCATGTAAACCAAAAAAAAAACATCAACGTTTCTTGACCCAAACAAAGATGGCGGCCGGATGAAGTAATGCCGTTCATGCATTGTCAACAAAACAGGAAAAAGAGAGTTCACGCACTTTCCCGATGGTTACCGGCGCTACTCGCCGATATTTCCAGCAATGGTGGCTTTTGAGGCATCTCTAGTTTTTTCCCCAGGAGGGAAATATTGTTGCTATCAGTAATTAATATCTCCAAGTCTGACGTAGACCTTTTTTCCAACTCGGTTGCCCGTAATAGAAGTATAAACAATATCTCGTCAAAACATTTATATGTTGAACGTGATTCATTTTTTAAATTTGTTTGCTGAATGTTTTAGCCACTGGTGTCATACCCTCTTCATCACGGAGCCGGACAGCGGTCAGCTGGCAGACGCGAGACCAGAAGGTCACTGCGACCTCAACGGCCCAAAAAACGTAAACATTATGCAAAGAAAAAAGTTGTCTGAAGTGGAAAGCGTTGGTACGTCCATCGTTATTGGCCAAACAAGCACATGCAAATTCAGTGCTCCGAGAAAAGTGAGCCGCTCAGCCTACAGAGTGAAGAGGGCAGTGAAATAGAGTGTCTCTGTGTGAGAGTTCAAATGAATGTGTTTTTAACAGCAAAGGAAAAGTGACAACTTCAACACCTCAGTAATTACTTCCACACAGAGAGAAGTTGAGCTCCACCTTTGGGTGTGTTGGTTTTGGCGCTGTGCTGATGCCGAGTGCAGGTATATCACACCTGATTCATGACTAGCTGCTCAGTCCAAGAGGAACCTCTTGTTGTCCTTGGCCCGACAGAGTGCTCCTTGCTATCTCACACACTTTCTCACACAGCAGGAGGCATATGAATACACACACGAACAAACACACACACACACACACACACACACACACACACACATGCACAAACCCCCAAAAACTCGTAAATACTATTTGGGGGATTTTCTATTCATGCTCTCTTAGGTTCAGTCAACACAATCGTAAGAACAGACATGCACGTACACAGAAACGTAACACAAATAGCTTCAACTTACTCACCCGTACAACCAAACGTGTGCATGTACCGCATCCACACAAATCAACTCTATGCATGCTAAGGGTTTATAATGACACACACACCACACACACACACACACACACACACACACACACACACACACACACACACACGCACACACACACACACACACACACACACACACACACACACACACAAATACAAAACACATGCACACACATAAACATATAAATAGTATTTATGAGTTTGGTTTCTGTCTCTTTCCATCTCTCTCACACACTCACACACTCACACACTCACACACGCACACACGCACGCACGCACGCACGCACGCACGCACGCACGCACGCACGCACGCACGCACGCACGCACGCACGCACGCACGCACGCACGCACGCACACACGCAAAGCCAAGAAAACTATGGTCTTCTCGGCTTTGGTTGACACAAAGCATATCTGTGCGAGCATCACTGCCTTCTCTGTGTGCTTGCTGATCCTTAACCAAGTGAACTTGAGGTCTCCGTTTTTATGGGTTTTATGAGTGAGCTCCCGAGGGGGACGCTATGGGAGGTTCTCGAGACAACTTCAAAAAACTTCATCTCCTATTCCTACGCCTTTGTCTCATCTCCCTTACATCTATTGCCAAGTCTCTCTGCTGGACCTCCATGCTCAACACGGAAAAAACAGGGAGACGGAGAGCACGGTGCATTTTTTATCTGGATCACGATAATGGAGCAGAACAAACCGGCTCGGGTTATGAGAAAGATTTATAAGACACTAAGCTCCTTCTGTGTGCTAGCCTTCAGTGTCAAGAAGATAGATGGTTTCATTACGCTGCCTCATTGTGTCCATGTGTGGGTACAGTGTGCCAGAGAGGTACAGTCCGTGATGTGTTCAGGGGAAAGCATTCTTGCGATTGATGGAGCTCTCTGAGAAAATGAAATCCTTCTTGTGATTGTTAGCTACATTGGTTTGGGACCGCTGAGGTTCAGACCAAGTTTTTCACAGTGGTTAAAAATGGGTTATGGATGGGAATTCGACACTGGGGTGGAGGTTGCTCAGAGTCAGAATTGGATCTCAGTAGCTGCCCGGCGTTGTTTGTATACGGCAGCGGCTCTTGGCTCAGCCTAGGTGGCAAAATTGAGTCTTGGACCAGGGGTCAGACAGTGAGCCGAGAGGCTCTGGATCTGGGCCAGTTGGGAACATGGCTCTGATCCAACTCCCCCGTCTCTGTAGCAGCCGCAGCATGGATCATTATAAGATTTGTTTTAAAGAGTAATGGTTAACCGCATTATGGCCCTGTTGCCTGAGAGCTGAATGGCCTCCTGGGCTCCTGGAGGTTTGTTGAGGGCTGGGAAGCCCTGCGAGGAGCGGATCAGGAGAGGCTGGTTGATAAATCAAAGGGGCTGCAGGGGGAGCACGCAAGGCCGGGCTTCTCAGTCAAACCTCCAACAGGTCTGCTAAAAACACTGGGGAACCTTGTATAGAACCACACACAAGCAGTAACATACACACACATATGGGGGTCTATCATTGTATTGTAATGAGTTTAATGGTGAAACACACACATGTCACCCCTGCAACTCCATCTGGGCTTTGCAGTCATTTCATTAGCAGGTGTCCACTTTCCAGCCCCTCAGCTCTGGCGTGTCTGACAGAACATCCATTTAAATCGGACCGAGAGGATTCGGGTTTAAACGCCGGAGGACACATTAGCAGCTCGCTCCAAACCTTCGACTCTGAGGAGACATTTCTTCTAATCATTAATTCCCCAGTACTTTCTGTGACACCCTGTTCCCACTAAACCCATTAAGATGCAATCATAAGCCCTTGTCTGAGCCCATGGCTTGTCCAGCGCTACGTAATGATGGAGCTGGAGTTACTTCTTTGCATAAAAATGATTTAGTGTGCAGTAATTCAAAACCACTGCATTGCTTTCATTATAAAGATGACTTCTTCATCTTTATGATCTTGCAACTTTGGTCATTCCTGTTCCATTTATTTGAAAAGAGTCTTTTGCAGAAAGTTCTCTCTGATATACTGCAATTAGAAAAAGTTCTTCAAATGTAAAATTGTATCTTAAAATCTCACTTCCTTGAAAAGTGAGTAACTGCCAGTGGACTGAATCAATAGCATTTGATCTAAACACAACTCCATTGCGTTTGAAAATGTCCTTTGGTCTAGTGGCATTAAACACAATATTTGTCTTTGTTCATTTTAAACAAATGCGGTGATACAATTCACTCATAAACCCTTTCATTTTTTTCTGTATAGTTTCAATGTCATTATTAGCACAAAAGAATTTGCAAAAACTAAATTTGTTTGTGGAAATCAAAACATGTGCTTCAATAGTTTGGGTTATCCTGAGCAATTATTAATACATTAATAACATATTAATACACTGTTCAACATAATTATATTTATTCTGTCAGTATATATATATATAATATTCAGTTATTGTATATTTCTTTACTGCTTTTATTACTTAATTACTGTTTTCTTACTGTTTTTTATTTATATTTATATTACTTTATGTTTTACTATGTCTCTTTACCTGTTTGTTGCTGTAATCCTGCACATTTCACTAATAAAGGAATATCTAATCTAATCAACCGTTTTATAAAAAGAAAATAGTTTGCACACATTGTCGCACACATTTTATGATACTCAACTATATTTGAACTATATTCCTGAAAGGCTCTTTTCGTCTTACATCAGTTTTTCCTTCTTCAATAATTTGAAGGTGCTTCACAACCCAAAACTCATGTTCTCAAAGACAACGCTTGGGATTTTTCTTTGCACCAATTTTCTTTCCCCCTCACACCAGAAACTCTCTCTCTCCATCTACCTTTACATCTCTCTCTCCCTCTCTCTCTCTCTCTCTCTCTCTCTCTCTCTCTCTCTCTCTCACACACACACACACACACACATACCATTGTCACATAGCAACTATAACAAAGCCAAGACAAACAGGAACTCTATGATTAATTAATTTAATCAACATCTTCTTCACTTTCCTTCCCCGAATGATGTCTGGCTTGGGAGATGTTTCCACTAAACATGCAGCTGAGTCTCCGTCCGGGATTAGAGCTCAAAGTACCGACTCTGTGGCTCATTTACGCTCCGAATCCACAGACCTGCAAACAAAAGTTGCATGCGGACATGTCCAGTGATTTGATAATAGCGTGAAATGAGAAACACATTTCAAGAGCGAGTCTCTTCCCAGTGCCGCGGCGAGGCTTTTATGTGCACCGTTTGATGTTGCAGCACAGGATGTGAAAGGCACGGCCGGAGACAAAAGTAAAGATGTTCTGCACATTCGACTGAACCGTCAGTCAGAGCAAGAGAGGCAGTGGCAACGGTATGAAATACAGAAGGAAGAAACTATTTCTCTGGGAAAACTGGGAAGAATAGCTGCTGGCAGTAGTAACATGTGACAATTATAGTGAGCCAGCTGGCTGTCAGAAGTTACACCATTAGCACTTTTATGACCAAACTGAGAACAGAATAATAAAACAAATGTGAAATGAATATAAATTTGAACTGTGATGTGATTAATGATAGTGATTATACAATGTTTTATTACGAGTGACCTACTTATTGTTAATCCAAATGTCAACTGTTTTCAACAGAGAATATGTGTCACTCCCCGAACAGTCTTCTTTGATCCAGTTCTAATTTAGGATGTGTTTTTCAGCAATAACATTTTTTTTAAAAAGACAAAGCTTTGGAACTGAATCAAACAATATTGTCACAAAGCAGCTAGTGTGGTTATACTGAAGATACAATATATGTTCAACACAGTCATGACCACCAGCTGCACAATAGGAGGCTGATTTTGGTCGCCATGGGGTTGCAAAATATTTAGTTTCGGATCGCTCTGTTTGCAGCTCTGTTGAAGCTGCATCACACATCTGTTGTTAACTCCCTCTTCTGTCGGTTAACAACACGCCACGCAAGCTACCATCTTCTGAGATGCTATCACTGTATGCTGCCAGATAGCTGGGGCTGACTCCAGCTGTGATCTGCTCCCACAGTATCCAAACACCTTTTAGCACCCTGTGTCGGCCAACAGTGCAGTTGATAACTATAAGTTGAGCGTGGATGATGATGAAGTTAGCTGTTAGGCTAATGTTAGCTATGAGTTAGCGAGCTATTGATAGTTACGCACTTGCAAACTCAATACTGTAATGCTTTCTGATTTATCCACATTCCACTATATCACAAGACAAAATGCTTTAGCTTAAATTAATAATAAATATTCTTATGCTAAAACTGCCTATCCAATCATTTTTAAATAAAATGAATAAAAAGTCCCTCGATGGACTGGCGGCGTGTCCAGGGTGTCCCCTGCCTTCGCCCTATGTCAGCTGGGATAGGCTCCAGCGCCCCGCGACCCTAATGAGGATAAGCGGTATTGAAAATGGATGGATGGATGGAATAAAAAGTCATCCTCTGGTGGTGAATATAAATGTCTGTATAAACACTCATGGCAATCCATCCTGTAGTTTTTTGGGAAATTTCAGTCTGGACTGACAGACCAACCATCAGTGTGCCGCTATCACCTGATTTTTAACGGTTAAACAAAAAGTATGAAATTAAAATATATTCAGTATATCGAGGTGCATGAATGCAACAGGAACTAACGAGGGACACAAATGAAACGCCACCAAACACCGGACTCCCGTATCCCGTGTGCTCAAATTACTTTGTAAGTGCTTCTCTGTCAACTTCCTTTAAGACCCCTCCCGATCAGAACAGTACACAGTTATCTCTGGGCGTGTGCCGCGTGTTGAGCGAGCGGCCGGTACATCGGCTTGCATGTGACTTTCAATCATGGTAGCGTGCCTCGACCCATGTAGACTTCGTTCGGTTCAGCTCCGGCTCGTAAATCAGCCGACGGTCTCACTGAGTTGGCTGCAGAGTTCGGGACTCCCCAGACTGCAATGTATGACTTAACCCTCTGCAGTCAGACTGGGCTGCTCCCATCAGGCCTCTGTGGAGCTACAATGGTCAGCAGGGTCACTGGCGTCTCCCTCTGGAATGCACCTCATGTCTGTGCTGTATGACTGGTGTATGTGAGACGTCTAACATGCTACTATTCTGTGTTCATGACTTTGTTTTCACAAATGATGTTATTATGTTTTGCAAAAGATCAAAAGTAGAGAGGTAGTCGGCATCATCAGTACTGAATTTCAATTAGGCAATTTCAACCAATTGGCAATATCCACAAAATACCAACATTCCGCAGCTGTACTTTGTGTTTCGCACTAATTAGTAAATGTCGGCATCTTAATACTTGAAACTAAGATGGTGAAACATACTTAGACTCCCTGCTTGTCATTGTGATGTTAGCATTTAGCTCAAAGCAGCACTGTGGCTATGTACAGAATAGCTGGCAACTGTTAGTCTTGTGGGAAATACAGATTACAAAATGTAACCAGCTTTTATTCATGTGAGGGTGTTAGTAGAAAAAAAAACCTTCAAAAGTGCATGTTGGATGCCCCTATAGTAGATAAAGATGCAATGGCCACTAGGGTGCCATTTAGGGAGAAAGCATGACAACGTGACCTCTAGGGTGACCTTGAATGGAAAAAAACATGATAAAGTGATCTCTAATTCTAATTTCAGGAGAGGAAATGTGATGCAGTGCCCTCTCGGGAGCCCTTCAATGGAGGAAACATTATAAAGTGCCCACATGGGGGACTTGAATGGAGAAACATAATAAAGTGCAAATGTTATGGTACTTTATCTACACAATAAGTGAACAAATCTTCCAGGCTAAAGTATATATACATATACTGATATCGTATATACATCTGTATTGCTCCTCCTGTATTAATGGCCTGCTTGGTGGGGCATAAGGCTCCCAGTATGCTCCACTGGGAGCTGAGCATCAGAGCTCAGTCAGATTCAGCCTCTAATTCATCTTCTATGAGGCCAGGTGGAGACTGGAGGCTGTCATCGTGATGTTATTGATGGGCTACACTCGAGACACAAGGGACCGAGCTGTACTCTGAGCTTGGTTTGCTCAAAGAGATTACTCTGGGGAAAATCTTGACTGATATTTTGGGATCCAATCTAAGACTATGTTTAATGATGCAGTGAAGTAGTTATTACCACGGAAAGTCATCGTAAGTGGGTAATGATATGATCATCATGCTGTGCACACACATGGCAACACCTCACATGTCCGTTGGCAGCCCAAACAGAGCTCGGGCTAGACCATAAATAAATCTAGAAATGAAAGAGATGAAAAGTTATTTTCTTTTCTCGGTCTCTAACAGTAGATTACAGTATAAACCTTGACACATGTTCTGGATCAGCTGAAGCAGCAGAAAATTACCTCTCGAGAGCTTTCATGGGGGCACTGTTTGTGTACTTGTCTCTGGGTTTGTGTATTCAATCATAAGGGTCATGCTGTTTGATGTGCTTCGGTTCTTTGTGTTACAGTTGAGTCGCACAAGCCGTGCTGCTTAGTGTGTGTCACTTGACCTACTATGCATGTGTTTGTGTGCATTTTGTCATAGAAGCCATGCCGTTTGACATGTTTTGACTGTATGGATCTGTGTTTATATCAAAGTGTGTGTGTGTGTGTGTGTGTGTGTGTGTGTGTGTGTGTGTAGCGTGGTAGCGCAGCCTGCTTTTTGACAGGCTCTGGGCCTGTTGACAGCTCCTCTGCTCCCCGTCAGGCACCAGAACAGCTCTATGTGTGAGTGAAGAGTAGGAACGATGCCAGAGAGCAGCAAGAGGTCTGGAGTGTGTGTGTGTGTGTGGGTGTACATGTGTGTGTGGGTGTGGGTGGGTGTGGGTGTACCTCTTGGCCTGTGTGTCTGTGTGTTTATCCGACTCCACAGCCGGGTTGTTTTTATGGAGACAGACATTGAAAGCTCTAACGTCTCTTCTTTCTACAAACCATTAACTATAGACACTTGAAATATGCCCATTAAGACACTATATTGTGTCTGCCTTGTATCAATATAGAGTCATCAATCAGACCTAATCATCTCCCTCTCTGGCATCCCTGCATCTCTTCACATCAATTGCTTTCCATCGCCACCTTTCTTCCTTTTTAAGATTCTACTCTTCCCGGTTCTCCCTGCTCCCTATCGCTCTTTCCTCTCTTCACGTCTCATATTCAGAGGACTGTATATATCCACGCCGGCACATGAACTTAAGTCTTTGCGTTTGACGGAGCAGAACAGCCAAGTGTCGCACTAATGTTGAAAATAAACAGAGCTGAAAAGCAAAGGAGGTGTGGTGGGAAAAGGACAGAAAAAGAGATTAGAGAGGATGCATGAAATGTCCTATTGTGTTCCCAAAACAACATTACATACATAGTGGGGAGGAAAAGTGGGGGTCTTTCACATTATTCAGGCCTCTCTCCCACGGCCTTACACAGCCTCTGACCTCACCGCCGAAGTCCAGCATATTAATCACAGAGATCGAAGGCCTGCATGTGTTTCTCTTTCACAGGGCCGTGAGTCAAGATGTGTGCCCTCGCGTGCCAACACTTCAGTGAGTTTTAACACGCCACACCACATTGACCCAAAAGATGCCAACATAATAGTCAGACATTTAAGTTTTTATACTTTAACGCACATTTTCAAGCCACATGTTGCTCCTTTGATTCAAATTATGAGACGGTGGCCATTTTCCTGCTGCGTTAACACTATGTGGTATTTTGGACACCTGGCTTCACAGATGTGGGTAAACAAAGCTCAAGTCGGCCTGTGACTAACTTCCCCCTCAAACACAATTATGTTCAACAGAGGCCGCAGCAGCCGGCTTACGATGGCACCGGGTACAGATATGTGCTCCACATACACCAAAAGAACCCGGATGAATGCAGGAAAAACACGGGTGGAGATTTTAACTGTAACTCACGTTAAAAAAGCAAGGAAGAGCCCCGTGTATGAGCATAATGTGGGCAGACGGTGGCTACAGCTCTGTTGATCTTTACACCGACACAACGCTTTGATGCCACGAATTTACCGTACAGTACATGTAGCATAAAAGCTCTTTGGGCAATAAGATAATCTTCAAAAGGACCTCATTAGAGCAAATGGACATCTTCAAAAGAAGGTCAAATTCAAATCCAGATTATTCCTGACTTAAGGAAGAGCTCATCTGATTCTTCAGGCCCGAATGAATTCATGTGTGGTTCCTTCCCATCAGTGCAGACCAGAGGCTTTGATTTAATGGCGTCATAACACATGCTGCTTATACTGTGTTCCCCATCACAGCAAAGTGCATTATTTAGCACCGGCCGCCTCTGTTGACCCCCTGCTTGGATAAACCACAAACAGGACATTGACAATGAACTCCAACAGTATTATACGGACCAACATTAGCGATATATACCGTATTTCCATAATATTATGCTATGAATACATCTATTGTCCAGTTCTGAGATGTGCAGCAGCATCTCAATGGCTGTTGAAACGTCATTATTTCTCCACATCTTTTGAGGAGCCAAAAGGGAGATCCGCTGAGCGGCGGGAGGGGTCTTTTCACTCCTGCGCCTCTCTTGCTTTGGCTCTCAGGGCTAAATGGGGCAAAATGAGAGCGAAGATAACAGGGGGTTCCCGATATGGATAATACAGTTTTCATAATGCCGGTGATCAGTGGGAGAGAACCCAGTGCATCATGGGGGACTTTGCCGGCCAAGCCTTTGATGTGAGAGCATTATAAGGTCTAGAAAATAAAGATATGGCTCTTTGCGAGGAGAGTCATCAGGAATGTGTGTATTTGTGCAAAAGGAGAAAGCACCTGAATACT
Source organism: Cyclopterus lumpus (assembly GCF_009769545.1). NCBI lineage: Eukaryota > Metazoa > Chordata > Actinopteri > Perciformes > Cyclopteridae > Cyclopterus > Cyclopterus lumpus. The sequence goes on along the minus strand of NC_046969.1, from coordinate 20,789,483 downwards.
ATGATTGAAAGTGTATGTTTGTAGTAGTAAGTTTGTGACTAACAAGGCAGGACTTCTTTAAATGGAGAGTCTAACTCTCTGGAATCCCTTCATGGTCATCCCTATAACTCTTATATCATGCATGCAGTCCACAGTAAGGAGGTTATGGGGATTTAATGTAAAAAAAGTCTTGCTGCTGCTTGATGAAGCTGTGCTCCTTGGCTCATTGCTTGTGATAAAGTGCCCCATCAAACCTGAATTAAAAACTACTTTCATCACTCACTGAGAACAATAAGCAGCGCAACTCTGATTTGTGTTCAGTGTTCCTTACATCACCCCAAAACAATGCATGGCAGAGAAAGAAGAAAAAACACATTGGAGACATTGCTTTCAGAAAGGCCGCCCCGACCGTGACCCCTGTCACCTTATCTCCTCCTCTCATCTTTCCCCTCCTGCTTTTGCTCATTCTGGATGATGAAGATAGACAGACAGCCCTCCACTGCATGTTTTGACTCGCCACGGGGGACGTCGCCGCAATATCACAACTTCCTGCAGCCCTGTTGCCCCCCAAACACCATCTGAATCAGTGTGTACCTCTTTCACAATCACTCGGTGAGAGCCTCTGACACACACCAATCATCGGCGAAGAGATTCACCCTCTAGCCGTCTCGTGTGACTCATGTTGGACTCCCTTCTGACATTCTTTGACATATTCCACTCCCTAACATCACTCTTCTCCCTCTCGATCCGCCTCCTATCACGCCCGTTTCCCCGGGACGTCCGGAAAGGGAAACCACAATAACATTGCACCAGAGACTCAGTCAATATTATTCCTAGACATCTTCAAAGTGTGACAGAGGATATTAGACCCCGAGCAAGAGACGGGTGGAGATAGTGAGGGAGTGCGTGTCTGTAGTCCGCCTGAGAGCAGAGACAGAGCAGTCAGTGTGGACAGTCGGTCTCTGAGGTATGGCCGCCTTAAGCTGTGAGCCACTCCTTCATATCCAGCAAACCCACATTTTCTTTGAAACGCTATCTCTCTGCCCTCAGGTTAACCATCACTCGTGTGTCCACACCTCTGTCCACACTGTGCACAATGTCCATGCTTCATCACACCACCAGGGGTCCCTGTGTACATAATAAACAAAACAGTTTGCACACACACCTCCAGCCTCAGTCGCCGCTATCTTCCCATGTCCTCTTCATGTGGCGGAGTAGCAGTGGCAGTCATAGAAGCAGCACCTCTGTCATTACATACCAATAGACACGTAATGACGCTGAGGCCGGGAGTTAATTCTGGGGTTTTGCGGCGGGACTTCTGCACAACATCAGACAGGCAGGCAGGCGCACAGCCACAAGGACAAGTAGACACAGGCCACAAACATTAACAAGGTCTCTTCACTCTCCCTTTTCCTACTCCCTGTACCTCCCATCTGGGGTACACTTTGTGTGTAATGGATACGCAAAGTCAATGAAAGTGTTGGAAGGCACAAGTATCCGCAGGGTTCAGTTGCAGATATACTTTAACATTTTGAAAATACCTTTCGATCGGAATGGGCTCTCTTTCTCTCAACTTCTCCCTATAACGCCTCCCCAGATGTGCGTTTCTGCGGTCCGCTATAACAGAACATTAACTTTAAAGTCTTCTTTCGTCCCCGGCTATATGTGCACTATGCTGTAAGCGCTGGACCCCATCCAGGAATCTCCTGCAGCCAGCCGCTCATAAGCCCTCTTCTAACCGGCCAAGAATGTGGAAAGGCTCCTTCAAAGAGAAGTCCACTGCAAGGTGTGGTCAGTGCAAGTACCTGAGTCCACAGGTGGGCCGCACAAGAGCAGACGAGGCCGCTCACTGAAATCCCACACCTGTCTCAGAACACGGAGAAGAAACAGAGTAGCGAGGATGAAGAGCTCTGATTAGATCAGCGTGGCTGTGTCGTGTTATTCCTGTTATGTGCTGCTTTCACAAATCTAAAAAAAACAAACATCCCAGGCCGCATTCAAGTACACCGTTGTACAGATGTGTAAAACAAAGGAATATTGACTCGTCGGCCTTTCAGATTCGCGGAGCTCGATGAATGGCGCTCAATAAAAGAAGTCAACGGGTCAAAGGTCAGAAGTGTCACCGTTTTACAAGGTGAAACTGTGTAAAAAGACGAGCTGATCAAAGACGCTCTGCAGTAACGCCCGACCCGCCTCATCTGAACAGAAAATACAATGAGCGTACACGGGGACGGTCCGCCACTAACATAGCATGCCAAGTAACACAAGTGAGCCCGGAGTGGTGAGAAGAGGAGTGGGGGACGCGGCCGAGGACAAAGAGCTGCTTGTCCGAGGTCTGTCTGCCGTCGGCCTGCAGGGAGGGGCCCGGTGCCACTTGTTTGAGGGGTCTCCATGATAAATGTCCCACTACTTGACTCTGTCACACTGTCTGCCACTTGGACAATAACTGAGGTCATAGCAGAGTAGTGGAGCGTTGCCATAGCAGGCTGCATGGGGAGGATGGGGGTGGGGGCTTTCTCTCAACGCGAACGGTTATTTCAAATCCGCCCGCTCCACATCACGACTGATATGTCTTAAGAAGAGCGCTGGACTGAATTTAAATGAAATACTTCTCACAGTTGTGACCTGTTTATTTGTAGCCATTAATCAATATGAGGTCTGAATTTGTTCCTAGGACCCTTGAATGTCTCGCTGCAGGGTTGTCAAACAGAGATCAATGTCATCGTCCTGGAGAGGAAGCACATGACAACATGTGAAATATTCCTTATTTACATCTTTGCAATGACTCTGTTGAAAACCGAATGAAACAAACCGGTGTGCCACCTGACCTCCTGGCTCTGCGTTACATGGTGACACTTTTCTTTAAAGAGCGACAGCAATCCAATTAAACTTTAGATGAGATGAGGCTGAAAACCCTGAAGAAGGATTTCTCTAATTATAAATATAATTTTAAACATCTTGAAGCTGCGAATGACACCACAGGAAACGCTGCAGTAATATATTATAAAATGCACTCCATCAAACTAAAAAAGTTCTGAAACAATTGATTTCTCAATTTGTTTATTTCAAAATGATTTAAAAAAATATATACTAACCAACCATATAAACTCCTTATTAAGTATTAATAAATACATATAGTGATACCATAAGACAGGAAAACGACGGTGAATGAGGCAATGTCCAAACTTACTTTTCGAGTCTGTCATCACTTTCTGAACCTGCGCTCCCTCCTCTTAAAAGAAGCAGTGTGTGAGTGTGTGTGTGTGTGTGTGTGTGTGTGTGTGTGTGTGTGTGCGTGTACGTGTGTGTGTGTGTGCGTGTGTGTGTGTGTGCGTGTGTGTGTGTGTGTGTTTGAGAGTGTATGGGACGGGGTAGAGGGGGTACTCAAGTCGTCCCACCTCCCTCTCTTCCAGTCAAGACGCTCCTAACTTGCGCAGCGCACTGCGGAAACTCTCCAAAGAGTTGTCAGCAGCTCCTGCTTCAGTTCTCCACCGGGTTAAAAAAAGAAAGAAGAAAAGAGCAGTGAGAAAAAGTTTCAGACACGGACACTAAACTCAGCTGCGGAGCGCGTCGGGAATGGTCCTCCAGCGGCGCGGCACATGTGAGCCGAGAGGCCACCGGTAACGTTTTTTTTTTTTTTTTTTTCCTCCAGAGGAGAGACGGGGGCAGTGAGAAGAGAGCGTAAAGGAGACATCCCAGAGCTTGTCAGAAGCGTCTCACCACCTCGACACGATGGTCTGTCTGCCCGGAGTCAGCGTGGTCTTCCTGAGCGCTCTGCTGCACACGGTGGCACCCTGGGGCGCTCACCGACCAGAGAGACCGAGGCAGTGCGACGCACCGAAGACGGTGAGTCGGACGTTATCATTTTGGATGTGCATCATTCCACCTCTCTGTGATCCAGAAAGTTAACAGAGTCACACTTGTTGTCGACATCCTAAAGGGTTGTTTCTTGAAAATAAAATAAAGAAGTTGGAGAAATAATAATAAAATAATCACTTTCAGCATGTGTTCACACCTGATATCATTTATCATAATTGTGCTCTGAAATGAGGCCACGGGTTACCTTTTTTTGTTTTGTTACACATTTGAATACACCTTTTATTATAAGCTATGGCTGACATTATAACTTTTAACTGATGATTAACTAAAATGGTTGTATAGAAGTTCAGGTATTTAAGAGCTGGCTCATAAAATCACTTCCAAGAAGAGATGCGGGCCTCAGAATTGAAAGCCTTTTGCCAAGAGAAATTGTTGACGCTCGCCAACTTTATGGCTTTTTATGTGACAAACGCAAGAGGGGAACACCCACGGCTCACTTGACTTCCATTGTTGCACTGACCTTACAGGCGTGGTTCTGTTTCAGCGCAACACACGCGGCACTTATCGGCGCATATTGGTCAAATTATGGATGTGGCTTGGGGGGGATTTCAAGTATAACTGCAGATATCACATCCAACACGTTTTGCCTTCTGAGGTAAATCAAATGTGACCCCCAGCTCCATGGCACGTTTTTAATATATGGCACCGGCTCTTCAGTGTTGTTTCACGAGCGCGTTATTATGTCCTTTACGCCGGTAATGGATATGTTGTCAGACATCACTGAAGACTTGGTGCTCCTTCGCTTTCTGTGATTTGCAATGCGTCAGTGCAGCGCTCTCTGTTTTCGGTTAGGAGTAATTACCCCCATAAAAAAAGGAGCCCGGCTCTCCAGAAAAGGCCACGCAGAGTGGGGATCTCGCCTCCTCCTCAGGACACAACCACCCTTTCCACGTCGAGAGCTCTTCAATTCTGGGGTTTGGCCTCTGTTGCACACGTGCAAGTTAACAGACGAATAAATGCTGCACATGCACATAAAACAAAAAAAATAACTCTTTAAGTTTCCGTGTTTCGGAAATACGACGGAGATGAACGCACTGTAATGCGTCTCATGGCATCCAAAGGGTTCCCCTTCAGTCTGCAGCGTGGGCCTGCTGCTCCCTGCCAATGTGGAAATGAAGTTAGAAGCAAACTGCTCAAACATGTCAACGTATCTGCGGAGAAGAAACGCGGCCCTGAAATGAAATATGGCACTTTCGATTTGTTTTATAGCGAGAGAGATTGCGCCAGAAATGACTTTCATTATAGTTCATTGTGAAGATAGCAGAACATCCCACATGAGATGAAAACGTTTGTGTTCAACGTTGGCAGCGTGCAGTATTATTGGAACACATGTTGAAAGAAATCTTGATTACATTAAGTGAACATGTTCTAAGAATAACTTTATTTTACAGTGATGGGTTTCATCCCTCGAATGCCTGATTGCACTGTGTCTCAGAAGCCAGAAGTTGGATATTGTTTATAGAAGTTAATTCTTTTTTTTTCTTTTCATATTTGAATAATGCCAACATCAAAGTCATAACACATGCACAGCACATTTGCGGAGCACTTAAAAAGAAACATATTTTAAACGCAATGCGGCCCGAGGTCGTGCTCATTTTTGCACGGCTGTGATTATTTCATTTCCATTGTGACATTGTTCTGCATAACGATAACCGCACCAGACAAACACTTCCTGTAATATAAACCGTATCGAGGACAAACACAGTGCCTTGCTGAAGGCTGTCGGCACCAGATCTCCCTGACTGGTGTAAAACATTTCACAAACAAAAGTAACACGGTGGGGTCAGAAAGGAGAGCAGGTTTCTTTTCAGCTTTTGGATTTTTACGAGCTCCAGTGCAGTGTATTTGCATTGGAGCCTTCAAAATGCTTCCCAGCCCGAAAGAGGCTTTGGCGATCGAGGTATGCACCTCAAGAATACACGGGGGTCTGTTTACAGTCCAGAAGGCCCCTCTATAAACCCTCTGCCCGCACCACAGCAGCAAACCCCGAGCTGGATAGACTTCATACCTCCCCTGGCCGTCGTCTCACATTTTTATTTCAATCTTTAACTTGTTGACCCGGGACTATGAGCCAGTAAACCACAGAAGAGGAGCTTTAGTTTCTCTTTCAAATGATGGTTCTGGTATTTGTTTGTTTCCTTTTGTCCTCAAAATCTTTACCTCCTTTTCTTTATTTGCTTCCCTCCTTCCTCCACAGCAAAGTGACATGAACTCTTTCCTGTGGAGAGTAAACCGTGCGCCTCCCCACCCGCCTTCTTACTTATTCGGTACCATCCACGTGCCCTACACACGAGTCTGGGATTTCATCCCCGACAGGTCCAAGCAGGCTTTCCACAACAGCCGCAACGTGTTCTTCGAGCTGGACCTGACCGACCCTCTGACCATCTCCAAGCTGACCAGCTGCCAGCTGCTGCCCCACGGGGAGAACCTGCAGACGCTGCTGCCTCGGGACTTGTACCGCCGCCTCAAACACCACCTGGACTACGTCAAACACATGATGCCTTACTGGATGACTGCTGACCAGCGCGGCCGCGGACTGTACGCCGACTACCTGTTCAACGCAATCGCCGGCAACTGGGAGAGGAAACGGCCGGTTTGGGTGATGCTGATGGTGAACTCGTTGACGGAGTGGGACGTTCGGTCCAGGGGGACGCCTGTGCTGGACCTGTTCCTGGCTCAAGAGGCTGAGAGGATGAGGAAGACGACGGGGGCGGTGGAGCGGGTGGAGGAGCAGTGTCACCCCCTCAACGGGCTCAACTTCTCCCAGGTAAGAGAAGCAATGAACGCTTGTTTATATCCTCCTTTTTTGCATTTGATTCCCTGAGGAATAGCATGGGGAAATGTCCAAGAACAAGCCCGGCCTCGAGGGCGCACGAGGAGACGTGAGATTCTGTTTCATTCTGCTCGTCGTAAAAGCAGGCCGAGCTCTAGAGAATGTGAGAACGGGGGAGAAAACAATATAAGGAGAAAGAAAAGTGATGGAAACCTTTCTGCTGGAGACAGCTTTACGGTTATGGATGTGCATCCACCTCACTAAACAAACACTCAACAGCTGAATGTGCGGAGAGGGTGTCAGGCTGAGCAATGCACATGCAGGACGGATTAGAGAAGGTGAGAAGAGCAGAGAGCTCTCTCTTTCATTAATGCAGACTGTCTGTCTGGCCCTCTGCGGTGTTGCGTGGCTCAAACTGTAATCGGAGACTCGAAGATGTACAAAATAACCTCATTACTTGATGAGCAAAACATCCAACTTTAATATCTGCCTGATGATAAATACATGAGGCGAACATGCATCTATTTCAATAATTAGTCAGTTGGAGATCAGCCAAGCTGAAGACCATTTTTCCAACTGTGGGAGGTCCCACAGAAGAATCTTTGATGACCTCCCAGAGGATGCTCCGTGATCTAAATTAAAGAAGAAGAAAGAAATCTGTCAGTGTGTGTATTCATGCAGCACTCCCAATCGCAACACATGTGCAGTGCATGCGCGGCACACCGCACACGAAGGCACGCAAAGCTCCATACATGCACATTGGCAGTGCGTTCGCCTCCATGAGACAGGTCTGAGGGCTCTGGGGCTAATTTGAGAGGCGGGGGGCTCCCAGCCTCTCCCCTTTCATCAGCACCTCCTAACTACGCTGTCAAGAGTCCCGCTGCATGCCCCGCACATGCCTGGGAGCTTTACGGCCCCTAGAAATAAGCTGAGCAAGTCACACTGTGCCTCACAGTAATGAAAAGGAGACGCGCTAACGCCGCGAGGAGGGCTTTGCAGTCTGTCGTCTGTTATGTCCTGTAGACGTGTTGTTTTCCTGTTATCTTAAAGGGATTCAGGCCGCCGGTCTTTTTCCTCTAAAGAGGAGTCTCAGTCTAACTGTCCCTGACACTGATCTGTATTTAGTGTAGCACGGCAGGGCAGTTGCCCCTAAAAACAACATTGTTTTAAATAACATCCTCACAGGGCTGAGGAGCAGGACGGTGTCCGACTTTAGAAAGCCGTGTTTATATGTTTCCTGAGAACTTCTATTCGACTTTAAGAAGCACGATCTATAGATCTTCAGGGAGAAGAACAGGCACTGCTTTAACAAGGGATGGTCACAGTTTTACAAGACAGGTGTTCAAATTCAGATAAGAGTTTTATTGCCATGGAAATCCAGTTCAAATTGGATCATGGATAACTTGAACTTCACCCCATTCAGAGCACAAGGGCCGTCGGATACCCCCCTCCCCCCCTCTCCCATTTCCAGATACCTATGAGAACAATTCGGAGCTGAACTGAAGCTGACATGGCAACCATTATTCTCAATTATAATAATTTGCGATTTAATCTGAAAACTATGCTTGATTGATTCCCTCTACGCTTGACTGTAACGAGGATGAGGTCACGAGGATGGATAGAGGAAAGGTCCAAGAGAAAATGCGTGGGTGAGACAGAAGAAAGAGAAGTGAGACACAGAGAGAGAAAGGCAGAAGACAGAGACTGACTGAGGGAAGGAGAAAAAAGTGTCGAGGCGGCGGAGACGGATGTGCATCGTCTCACCGCTAACACAGATCTGAAACATGAGCGTTGCTTAAAGGGAGATCTGAGTTGGGAGACGTTCCAAACCCTGACAGCCCACATATTATTTGTTCCCAATAAAAGAAGTTGCTCACAATATCCTGTAACTTTGACTTCAACTGGGGGCTCTTAGTAACATAAGTGCTGGTGATTCATCAACTGACACATTGGAGGTTTCTCATAGGCACCTGGTCCCAATGGTGCCAGCGCAGTAGACAAGAGTGGTCCAGGTTTACAGGTTAGCTGTTGCCGGGGAGGGGCGGGGGGGGGGGGGGGGGGGGCAGTGCAGATTTAATGCAGCCATCTCCAGTCAGTGGTGGTGCTGTTGACGCTAGCGTGGGAAGGACGGAGAGAGACGGTAAATGGGCCTAGCCCTTTTCAGCCCATTGTGGTCTAACGAGAGCTCCGTCTGCCCGAGACCTTTCTTTGGTCTCTTTAGACCTCAGAGAGGTGCGGGTGTCTCTGTGCGAGGCAGTTCAAAGTTTGTGGAAACAAAGGCGGGTCGTGGTGCATGGTTCTTCTCAAGTTCTTTGGAGGCCGACGCAGGTTGACAGCTGGGCGGGGCCGGCCCGGCACCGATGTCTTTGTGAATGCTTTGTGCGGCGAGTGGGAACAGCTGGAAAAGAGCATAGTTGACTCAGAGGGTGCGAGCTGCACAATCCTTTTACAGCCGCATCACTCGAGGGCAGATCAATGAACTACCATCATGGCTTATTATATATAAATAATACATATAATAATCCATCAGAAGATACAAGGTGCATTTATATACCTTCTGATATTGAGTACATCGACAGTCTTCGCATCACAATGGCACAGTGCGTGGTACCGAACCGCAAAGTCTAATTTGTATTTTATTGGAGTTAAGGTGTGGGACAGAAAGCTGCTTTTGGGGAACTCGAGGGCGGCTCCGGCCTGTGGGCCTCTCTCATTCCCACCAAATAAACACCCGTATTTATTTTCCCTGGGTCGCATTGCAGCCGAGGCCGCTGGCCCACGTCGTAGAGAAATTACATCATATCGGTGGCGCCTGTCTCCCGGACAGGGGTCAAGGGTCGCGGCGGGAGGTGGTAGTGGAGCCGCGGAGCAGCAGAGCGGTAAGGAGACTGGCAGTCTGCTGGGGGTCAGTCTGGGCACTGCTGAGCAGGCAGCGCCCATTGAATACCTGGCCCAACCTCTGACCGGGATGACTTTCCACCAGCTCAGGCTATTTTATGCCACGACTTGTGCAACTGTGTGTGTGTGTGTGAGAGAGAGAGAGAGCGCGATGGCTGACAACGGAACACCCGAGTGTTGTCACCTCACGGCTTGAGAGGGGAGCAGGAAAAGGTTTTTTTAGGGATGGGAGGGTGGAAGGTGACAGAATCCAGTTTCCTCTCAGCAGGAGGGCGTCCTCCTCTGTTTACGGCTTCAGTGACAACCTGACATGTCTATTTCCATCAGCTAGCTGTCAAGATGAAGCTTTCTGTTGTGCTGACGCTGCAGGCCTCAACACTCATGCCGTGGCCACTGTGGGCCACTCACAGGCCGGGATATGTGGCTAAAATATCACAACAGTGTATTTCTTTGTCGTAAAATAAAAGAATATGTGGTTCCATTTAGTTTTTCCAAGATGCGTCTGATGAAAAGTGCACAGTGCGAGGATAGCAACCACTGCATTTACACACAGTGGTCATAAAGAGAAACTTCTGTCTCTCTGGGCCAGAGACATTCCCTTTAAATGTGTTCAGACCCACGCGGCCTGCGTTTCCCATAACTCGCTAATACTTTATATGATATTCAATTTGATATATATTGGTGTTTGGTTTTCCTCACAAAGTATATGGCCCTAGGATACAAATCATATTCGGAAAATGATTTGAAAACGGTGAAAGTAAAATACAGCACACGTCCAGGAGAAATGTCTTCCTCCATACGGATCCAGAGGTTTCTGGCTGTACACGGCGCTTATTTGATGAGCATGTATGGTAAGCAGTGAGTATAATATAGTGAGCCCGGGGGTAGGAAACGTCTCCTGGCCGGGCGAGGGTTGCTAAGAGTAACAGCGATGCCGAAATCAAAATAAGATTCTCATGCGTCGTATGAAATCATGCAGAATACTTTGCGTTGTGTTTCTTTCGACCGTGTTCACCTAAACAGGAATTAAGTAACATCCAACCTGACCCATATCCAAATATTTACATTCGGGTGTGCACGGTTTGGGTTTGAAGCGATGTGTCGTCCTGGTGGAAAAAGCAATTCTGAAGTCTGCTCTTCTTTTCTCCTCTCTGACCTTCCCACTCCTTCTCGCTCGCTATCTTTCTCTCCGACATGTCCCGAGGCTCTGGTCGTCCCATTGCTCATCTGCACACACGCCAAGTGGAAAAAGAGGTGGAGGAGGAGGAGGAGGAGATTACCTATAAAGTGTGCTGGCGACATGTATTCCCTCTTTAAGCATGACATCTGAGGGTGTTTCACATCTAAGCTATAATTACCTGTGCAAATATGTGGAAAACTGCGAGGCAACACGTATCAGGCCGATCATCTGGTCCCGTCGGCAGGCAGACGGCAGTCCCACTGTTGCACTAATGACTTAATAGGCCTCTTAATGACCAAATAGCCCGCTGCCATCCAGAAGCACTTAGACAATTATGTGCTGGCCAGAACACTGCAGGCTGATGGCGAGATGGAGGGATGTGGAGAGGCTGGATGTTATGGACCGCTGAGAAAACAGGGGGCGAATCACAAATCACAATTTCTTTTACTGGTTTCATATTTTGTGAGAAGAAATGAGAGAGAGAGAGAGAGAGACATTTGAGGGCAGGCAGCAGACAAGAGCTGACAGGAACCCGGCGCAGAGAAATGTTCCACTTAAACAAAGTGCCACAATCTCAAGCATTTCCTTAACTGGAAAACTCGAGGCAAAACGGCTATCACGATAACTCTGTCCGCTCACTCGTTTAAATAAAGTTGAAAGTGGCAAACAGCTGAAGAAGTAGTGAAGCGTGCAGGGAAAGTGGGAACATAAAAAAAGAAGAAGAATAAATGGGTTCTTTATTCTGAAGAATTCTTCCGTGAACTATTAACTCTTCTGTGATCTCCGTGGTCCTCAATAAACCCGCTGCTTTGTCTCCATTCAGGGAATCCAACAGAGGTCACATCCTTCGTCACACTGAGTACTGTACCTGAGAGACCTGAAGTAATGACTCCGCCATATTGTCACTGAGCCTCTGAGGTGGAGAGTTAGTGAGTGTGGCAGGTCGAAGTGCTCTTCCATACTTTAGTGTTCAATGTGCCAAGTCCTTTCCCCTCCTTACTTCGCCCACATTCTCCCTTTTGTTGGAGAGAATGAGCGGTCCTCTTCTGCTCCAACGGCCTCACGTCACACTGTGGATCCATCTTCAGTCTGCAGTCGTGGTCCCTTCAAATGAGAACCAAAAGCACACGCCTACACTAAACACACTTAAACTCTACTCTGTTTCTGTGTGATTATTTTGTCATCCTCACAGTGGAAATTGCAGTCAAGTGAATAGTGTTTGAGCGTGTTTTCCTGCAGTCAGGTAGCCTGAAAGACACTCACACACACACACACACACAAATTATATTTCTACAAAACATATTTGCTCATCACAACAAGGAAATCTGCAGTAAAGTGTATGAAGCTGGAGGTTATTTTCGGAGGTTAATCTCAGGTTGTCTGGGCCAGAGGCTGATTGATCACAGACAGGAATGTGACCGACTGATTTCCTCAGAGACCCACTCGGCCCCTCTGGAATGTTGTTGTCTTTTGGGACGTCGTTGTTTTATAACCTTTGTTTTACCAGGTTAGCCCCCTAAAACCTTGGGGTCATTTTACGTATATCTGCGATGCGATGGTGTGCTTCTCTACGGATGCTACGACTCATAGTCACATTCTACCTTGGAGATGTTTTATCTAATCTTTGACTTTGAGATGAGGCTTAAATGAAACACAACAGTAATCGGCTCGTGATATTGGTCTTTTTATCCGGTTGGTTTAGTCTTTAAGGATGTATTTCTTAGACAATACTTGTATAACTGTGAGGTCGAAACCCAATAAAAGGGCACAGAAGTACTGTGTCTCTGGCCGGAGAGCAAGCTGAGTCAAACACACCGTCCTAAACAATAAGCAACGGACTCAGCTGTGTGACCCCAACCGGCTCGGGGACGGTTAAGGACAGTGAGTGACGAGTCGGCTTTTACTCGATGGCAGCATCAAACAGGCCAAACAAGGTGTTTTGAGAATGTGTCAGTCACTGCAACCACCAGAGGACATAAATAATAAAATAACTACTTGGTTTAAGTTAAGGAACGATAGTGGTAAAAAGAAAAAAATCCATGTTGACTGTTTGTAGGGAACAGGAAGTAAACAGGGCTCCTGAGCCAAAGTCCAATATGCTGTTGACCCATCTAACTACCCCGACCCACTGCCTGCTGTAGATGTTGTAGCTCTATAGATTGTTGCCTTATTTCCTCCTCTGCTCCCGACTTTGTCACTTGAATTCAAACAAAAGTTGCTTTTGGTCATTTTTCTTTGTGAATAATCTGCTTCCAGACATGAACCGCCTTGGTGGTTTATGATTGTGTAAATCTTCCTCAGGAGTGCAGTAGCAAGAATGTTACACACTAACAGACACAGACAATCGGGGCTAAATGGGGGAAAAGTAATGCGAGTACCGTGCACATTTCTCTCCACGCCATCTATTTTTTTTGAATCACCGAGGAAACAATTTTTAAGTACAAAACAGACATAAAAATATGGCATATCATTAAAGTAACCGGACAACGTGGTGGATCAGTATCTCCCAGTGTGGGCGAACATGGAAAAAAGATTGCCAGTACGCCAAGGCATGAAACTTTCCATGTCAGACGTTTGGTGGTCTGAGATGAACTCAGCGTCCCAGTCTGCCAGTGACATCAGCCACACATACTACCACACCACACACACACACACACACACACACACACACACACACACACACACACACACACACACACACACACGGCCAACGGTCATAAATAGGTGCCGCTAGAGAACAACTGAGTGTATGTGTGTGTGTTGTCTGAGCCAGGCTTGTCAGGGATTAGGTAGCATTAGCAGAGCCCTCTCCCTGAACCCGGTTTTAATGTGACCCATGCGTCTTCTCTGCCCCCTCTGCTTTGTCCCCATTATACACAACCCAGTGGAGCACTTCAGCTCTCCTTTCTATAACCCCCCCCCCAAAAAAACCTATTATCTTACTTACTTGCATGATCCTGCAAGTAAAATGATAATGCTTCAGTTCTGCTTTTCATGTTTATTTTATCCAGTCAGGCTTGTGAGGAACATGCACGTCATTTCTTGGACTCACTGTGCATGTCACACACTCACTGTGTATATTCACACTTGGATCAGTCCTGTATAAACAACCTGTAAAAACACTCTGATTCTACTTAGTCTCATACAAGAAGTGTTGGTTTGGCCCAAATGTAGGTTTTTCATGATTAAACAATCTGGCACTGCTTAGATGTCAAGATTGTTTCAATATAACAACAATAAGCATTGATTTTTTTTTAAGTCTTGGTCTGCAAAGCAATATTCCCATAATTAGTATTCCAAGCAATCATAAAGGCTTCAACCACTGACATAACTGGCCCAAAGTCAAATGTTATAAACCTCTGTGAAAGAGGTGAAACAGGCTGAAATAGCTGAAGTTATCAAATAAAGAAAGAAAATAAAAGAGTAATATATTTCTTTCATAATTGTAAATGAGTCGAAGTGTAAAGCAGCAGAAAAAGGAAATACTTAAGTCCAGTCCAATGGGTGCTCTTTTGCTACCACTATCCATCAAGCTGGTCCTCAACTCACGACCAAAGTCCCCCCCCCCCCCCAACAACAAAGACAAAACAGCAGGCGGAGGGAAGACGAGACCGCAGGTAGAGAGACGGGCCGGCAGGAGACAGGAGAGCGGCTCCAGAGCCATTAAGAAGTCGTCAGACACAGATGTTCTCATACGACCACAGACAGTTGTGCAGGGATGGATTACTGCGCAGATCAGTGGAAGCAACAACACGGAAAACCTCACGGGTCAAAAAAAAAAAAAACGAAGCAGAGTCACGAAACATGTTACCGTCTGCGGACGCTTTCATTCTCCCGCTGTCGGTTCACAGCTCTTTGTAATCCGGCTCCTCCCTGTCACACAAAACAGTACGAGTCTTATGAATGCGTCCGTCTTCATCAGAGCGAGATGCGGCTGCACATTCTCGCGATGGATTTGATTGCCTTTTGGCAGAGTTTCAAACGCCACACCATGTTGACTAAAAACAGCAACGTGTATTTTTAAAAACAGATCCCAAAGCAGCAGCAGCTGACCACCTGGATGGGCAGCAGGCCTCACGTTACTGCGGCCTTCATCAAAGACCCCTTGAGCCCCCCTTCTCCCCCCGGTCAATACATTTGTTTTACCCCAGCGTGCCCTCGGTAGCTCAAAAGGATTTCAAGCGTTTGTGCATGCAGGCCTCTGTTTCACCTTTAAATTAGAGCTCCCGGAACTTTCTCTGAGCCGGATTGACAGAGGGAGCCGATTGCCCTCTTCCTCGCCCTCTGGACGACCCCATCTCTTTGGCTGAAGCCCCAGAAGCCCCCCCCCACCACCACCACCACCCCCTCTCTCCAACCCCTCTGCACTGCTTTTGAACATGACTTTCTCAGTTCCTTGAAACGACACAGGCCTGAGTCAATTAGTTTTGCAAAATTTGGCCTTAACAAGATAAGCGGTTTAGCGAATACGGATGAATGAATGGAGATTATTTGTAGTTTCTTTTTTGCACTGTAAGATGAGTTCATTGTGTCTGGACAGTGACAAAAGTCCACTAATGTCATGTCCAAAACTGACGGAGCTCTTTGGCACTCTTTCTACGGGTTCCATGTGAAAACTCTGATCCGTCTGCCACGTAAAGAAGAAATAAATGATCAAATTGGCTGCCCTGCTTTTGACATGTCACCAGGTCAATCCCTACCACGGGAGAAAGGACCAAAAGAAAGAAAGATAAAAAGGGATTATGAGGAGTGGAGGAGCCGCAGCAGGGAGCGAGGAGAAGCAGAGCAACCCCCACGCCACTCAGACAACAGAGGACAATAAAATGGTTCAATTCTGTGGTACTGGGAGAGAGCAAGAGCAACAATAACACAGGAAACCTTTCACTTTCTCCACTCAGCAGTTTCCTCTGTGCCAAAATAAAAAAGACAACAATGAAAATAAAATAAATAAAGGATGCTGCTGTGAAGTCTCTCTCTCTCTCTCTCTCGTGGCTTTGAGTCTTTTTTTTTAACCCTCACATCACGGTCAATTTCACCTGTCATTCACCAGCGCAGTTTTTCCAACAGTCATTTTTACCTTTCCCAAGGCTTAAGCTCTCTTGGCCTCCACTGGAACAGTTTAAACATAATATTCAACATATGGCAGAGTTTATGCGTCGTAAATGAGATGAGAAATCGAGTTTACTTCGAGAGTTGTGGCGGGGACCGCGGTCTCCGAGGGGCGCCGTTGTTTAGGGAGAGCCTGCATGATGGGCAGCTGTAATCCCACTCACTATCTGAGTGTGAGACCTGGAGATGGAGGGGGGTACGTGAGAGAACCAGCAGGAGGAGAGGCAGAATGGAGGAGAAACGATGGGTGAGATGGGGAGAGGTGAGGAGAAAGGGTCTCTCAGCGGATTGGCTCTTTACATCCTTTTTCCACGTGGTTCTCTCTCGTCGGCGTGCGCATCATGTGACGATGTGTAATCGGCCTGTGGTCACACCAGAGTTGTGCAAACAGATTAGCGAGGAAATATGTCAGCCTGAAGGGTCTGCGGAGGTGAATGTGTATGTTGTGTGGATCACAGATGTGGGACCGTGTGGGAAATGGATTGATGGAGTAAACCCATTATTAACGATGAACAGGCGGTCCAAATTTGTTGTCGTGGCCACGCGAGGAATGTCTGGCCCTCAAGTCTTTATGCGCGGTTAAACATGCACATGCACACATTTTCAACGCCTCATTTGCATTCACTAAATTAAATTATGTTTGCACTCTACTCATAAATATATATTCCAGAGGTTCAGTGCGGTTTTATGACACTTCTGCAATAACGTCTGGCGATACTAAAAACACTTTACACACGGAATAGAAGTTAAAAGCGTGATCCTGGTATTCCTGAAAGCTCTCACAGCGTGTTTGTAGCTCACCCACTGAAGCCCAGCTCACACCTTTTTTACATCATGAGGGGCATAGTTGTAAAGCAGGAAGTCGACAGTTGGAGAAATGCACTCGTTCAGTTTTAAGCCGAGCATAAAGACTTGAAATGTGGGAAAGAGCTTTCCTGGCTCCGTTCAAAGGTTACAAAACAATCTGCCTTACCAGCACCTCTAGACATCACCAATCAACACGTGGTATCTATAAAACAGAGTGTGAAATAACTATTTGCGTTTTTTTACGAGGGGTTTTCTTGGCTATCTGTAGTCTTCTGATGCCCTTTGTGTGCTCTGTGCCAGACCACCTGCCTTGGGGTAGTAACAGCATCCCATAATACACCACCTAATGCGGAGGGCAACTCTGAAATACTTAAACCCTTTTATGTCTGTCGTTCACTGTTAAAAAAGAGTCTGGGCCACTTGTGTGTTACTTTCTAGCACAGGATATACACATTTACACTTTTCAAAAGTATTTTTGTTAGTTGTCTTGTACCACTTTCTAACAACATCAAAATGTGCCCGTTTCAGGCAACAAAACTGATCTTTTTTTTTCTCCTCTCACGCACATTTTTAGCTCATTATAGACGATGCACATTGAATAAACGTCCATAAATCTGCTGAGACATCAGAACGTGCCACAGAATTATCGCCAATCGGCACCATTAAACACAGTTTTAAACACAGTCTACAGTATCTCAATTAAAGAGAGGGTCAAAATGATAAACTGAATTAAGTGTTTGTCTTATTGGAATAAAACATGTGTGGCCAGAATTTTGTAGAGTTTGCAAATAACTTTTTTCCACTGGTTTGGTCTGATTGCATCCTCATCATTCCCAGTGGGATTGGGTTTGGCTCTGCGTGGCATCCAGTCCCTGTTGTTCCAGGCTTAATTATGATGAGGTCCGCTGTGATGAGCACCACAAAGATATTTCCTTGCCATGTGGCCCTCAGCGTCTTATGTCACGGTGCATCTTTTCAACATCCGATAATATGAACAATATGGACTCGCAAATGTTCGCGCTCGGCAAGAACAAATTCCGTGTTTTCGATGTTTTTTTTTCTGCTGTCAATTTTTTCAGGTAGTTGTGTCAACGCCTCGGGCGGCCTGACAGAAGCCTGACGGACACATGGTGAGGGCGTGCGTGCCATTGTTGACAGCCAAACGCTAGATCTGTGTGAAAAAAGCTCACAGAGAGCGCGTGAGTATTGGAATGGAAACACAAGTCTATTTTATCGGCTTGCCAAACTGCGAAGGGGAGAGTGCATGAGAGAGGTGGAGAAGGAGAGACGGCGAGAGAGGCCAGGCGTCCTCAAAGCCTCTGTAGTCAGCTCTGGTGACGGCCAACCCAAGCACATGAGAGCAGTGTGAATGGCTTTTTAATGCCCGCTAACAGCCGGGGTATTTAGTGGGATGGATGAGGGGATACGGTGAAGGATGGGAGAAAGGATGAGAGTGACGACAACGTTTGGACAACGAGGTCCCAGCTGGACAACACTGCAACGCCGCCGCCCTCGCTATCTGCTCCGCGGCTGCAGGGCCGAGTGCAGTCTGGGCCCCGTGGCGTTATTGATCAGTTTATAAAGCTGTGGTCTTTTTCTCTGACTCCAACCTCATTTATCTTGGTCGTATCTCAGTAATTTTCTTGAGGCCTTGTTATTTTGCCCGAGACTGACACACATGAAGTCTGAATTACATGGAAATCAAAGGCGTAATTGCCTTCATGGCTCTGCTGTCTAGAGATGAATGTCCAGCTGGCTTCTGATGATACACTCACTTAAATTGGATTTATATGCTGTTGAGAAAACCCTGTCCAATACAAGTACAATACAAAGCCCAACACACCTGACATGTTTGCAACCTATTGTGGCAATGGTCAGAAGGAAGGCACTGGCTTGTCTTTGAATCGATGGAGTTGGACTTTTGTTTGGTCTTGGCCTCGACAAAATTGATCGCAACTGCAGTCCTGAATTACATTTTCCTACAGCTTCCTCGAGACAAAAGGCATCCAGCACAATAGCTCTGCCTGAAACCTAATACGCCTGTTTGTTGACGGAAGGCCAAGGAGTGTTATGATCACAAAATTACCTACATTATTGTGTGTGTGTGTGTGTGTGTGTGTGTGTCTGTAAGGATTTTCATGATTGTAAGTATACAGATGTTGAAAAAAAAATGGTATTGACCTTCACGTCTAGGTTTTTATAATAAACAATGGCATGCTAGCTCTACAAAACAGTACAGTATGTAATTTGTGTGTCGGGTCACGCGCTGCATGTAATGGATTAGCTTTGCGCTTCGTTGCCAAGGAAGCAAGTTGAGCCAAATAAAGGGAGTCAATTGCTGCTGTCGGAGAAGGCAAACTTGCACGTCCAAAAGGTTTCAATAAATAAGTACTTATGCTTTGAGTGAACTACAAAGGGTTTTGTAAATCACTTCATTGGCTTCGATGTCATAAAACTCAGCATCTGTAATGAATAGTTATGTCTTGTATCAGTCCAAATGTATATAAGACAATTACAGAGAGACATAATGCATTTCTATCCTGTTTATCAGAGAAGGAATACTGATGTGAGAAGCCGCTCAGGCCGTATAAACCCCGTAGACTTCACTATCTTACCTAAACCCGGCTGCTGTTTACACAAAACGGCCCCCTGACTCAAACAAAAGCTGGAAGGCTCCACGGAAACTATGTGAAGAGGAGATGAGAATGACGAGGACAGGAAAGAACGAGAGAAATCATAGGAGGTGCTGAAAGAAGAGAAAGAAAACAAACTGATAAATTAAAAAGTGCTTTTTCATTTTGAGTTCATATTTTTCAGAAAGAGGCTTCTTTTCACCGCCGATACTGACTTTGAGATCCAGATGTCTGGCCGACACTTTCTGCGTGTAATTATACTTTTAGAATCTTTCAAAGACTATTGTGTTAATTCTTTTTGAAGTATTTACTTTATCTGTTGCTTGTGTATGAACCAATCCAAAAGCTTGGCAAGAGAATGATCACTAATTGATCACATATCGGCCCGACAGAGCATTCCTTGGCTTCAAACCTGTAGTAGTCGGCCTAAACAGAGAGACCAAACCCTAAATAGCTGAACCCCCCAAAGGCCACCAAACCGTCGAACCCTGTGGCATCCTCCTCACACCTCACCTCCACCCACAACCCAACGACAGACAGATTGTTTCTCAAAACCATCAGCGGGATGAAAAAAGGAATTCAGAAAGTGTTAAGTCTGGTTTAAGTCTGCAAGATGTTCCAAGAATTCCATCCGTCTTCACTCGGGCTAACCTGGCATGGTGTGGACTGTGGACACGGGAGCTTTTTGGTTGGGAGTACGCCAAGTTTTGGAGAAATTTTCAGGCAAGTCTGTAGGAATGGTGGAAGTTCCCCCTCACTTGAAGCAATCTTCTTGCTTTTCTTTGAGATAAACACGCACAAAAACGTTGCTTTTCTTGGACTGGTTGCAGTCGTCAGTGCACCAGTGATTGTGGATGAAATCATTTTGAAGGATGTCTGGTTTGGGTCCAGCTTTTCTGGGGCAGCACTGCCCACCCAGGAGGACCTGCTGATCTGGCTGTTGTAAAAAAAATCAACCTCTATTTCACTTTTTCTCCCCAAGAGAAACATAAATAAATTCCTTTTAATCAGCCGTGGGTATTCGGCGGCTCATTTGGAAGGAATGTAATTGAAACTCGAGGTGCAGTTGTTCGTAAGGTAAATGTGCTTCGGTAAGCCATATTTCTCTGTCCACAGCTGGCCTTCGATATACCGAGCGTGATCTCCAACAGTTTAGATGAAGACGCGATTATTAAAGGTCGGGCATTGGAAGCGCCACGCCCTCTTTGAATTGTTAAACGTACACAGTACGGGAGGTATTTCAACAAATGATTAAATACGAACTCCCCGATATCCTGAGTGGTGCTTGGCGCTCACTTCCTGTCTGTCTTCTTTCCTTCTTGTCCGCCGCTCTCTGGAATGCTGAAGGGGGAAAAGGTCCCGAGTTCAGCTCCTCTGAAAGGGGATCCAAACCGCGTGCTAACGAGAATGCCAAGCCTAACAGGGACTGACAGCTCCTCGCACTGAGAACTGCTGTGTGTAAATGTGTCTGTGAGGGGTTTTCTTTCTTTTTTTGTATTTTGGGGAGGAAGGGGGTGTCGGGAGCGTGCCAAATATCTGTGTGCATTTATTATGGGAAGGCAAAGATCCCCCGGTGAAGCTTGATAACCCACTCAAATTCACGCATGCAGGAATGCACGCGCATAGACACACATGACGATGCGCGCGTTGACTTGCACACAATCGCACGGACACACCGTTCACATGCGTCGATCAATCAGCAATAATAATCTAAAAGGATGTGACCGTCCCCGGCTAACTCCATCCTGGCCATAACCACCAGTTTCCTCCGCTGCGTCTATCCGGGCTCAGATGAAAAGCAGATGGGTCAGAAGGGCAGTGAAAGACGGGAAGAAAGGAATAAAATGGGCGTACAAGACAGATGAAGGTTAAGGGCTCAGAGTCAGGAGAGAAATTGTCAGTGGAGAAAGAGAGGGAGAGAGCAAGTGAGAGGATCGAGGGAGATAAAGGCGGCTGAGGGGTCAGGCCGGGAGCGAGGGAACATTCAGATGTTTTTCACATGAAAGGAATCCCACCAATCCCCTCAATGATTAACATGTGTCCGTGTCACCCATCCCAGGACTCTATTTACGAGTGCGTCTGCGTTGTTCACCGCTACACTCTCGCTAACGACACTGGCAGTGCCGATGACGATACGCACTCTCAAATACACACCGACACCTCATCCACCATTGTGGCAACAGCGGGGCAAACGTACAGGCGCGAGTGTTAACGGACACAAGCCATCACACCCTCGACTCAACACTCGAGCCAGACAGCAGAGCTCTGCATCTCCTCCAGTCTCTACTCCACTTTTATCCTGCGGTCCTCTCCTCACCTGCCGTCTAACTTGCTGCTCACTTACACCCTCGGAGAGTGGACGAAATAACGTGGACGCCTCGTGAAATGGGAACTAGAAATGACAGAAATGGGCGGCGCAGTAGGTTCGGTGGCGTAGTGACAGCTTGCAGGATAACATCCTTCCATTCTGGACTTTACACAGACAAGATGGTTTATAGGTGGTCAAATGTGCATGGCATCATGGTGGCCTTCTGGTTTATACACAGACTGCATCATCCCCAGTTGGAATCTGGCTGGGGGCCTTTGCTGCATCAATTTGCATATGCATAAATAACCTTTGTGTTTGGCTCACAGTTCTTTAAGCGGTCATCCAACATGAGCCATTTCCATGCTTCGTTGATAGCTGGCTCACATTTGAAGGAGAGTTTGTTGAGATGAAAAAAACATTGGACTTAATTGACTTCTCTCTTAAGTGTTGACAGTATTTTGTCTTCCGGACCCTCCTTCCCATTTCCTCTCCTCAGCAGTCCCCTTCATCTCCTCTCATACAGTCATTCTGGGATCTTTGCAGAGAAGGTTGAGGTCTCTGCCGGAGACGGAGGTTTGGGAGAACGGCCTCTGTGGCTCTCTGTGGACTGAACCACCTTCTTGGGAGTGTTGCCATAGCCACTGAACCGAAATGAACCACGTGGGGGTGGGGGGGTGGGAGGGGAGAGGAAATGAGGTGGAGAGAAAGAGATGGTGGCCTGAGGAAACGGGGAGAAAGAAAAGAAATTGGGAGCATTTTGTTTTGGCGGGATAAACATTCTTGAGCTTGTTCCTGTTGTTCAAAAGATAACGCCCCCTGGTCGGCAAACATCAGTGTGCGTCTGAGGGATTTGGTTTGGTCTTTTAGGTCTGTCACGTGTTTGTCTGTGTATGTATGTTTATACCAGTGTGTGTTTAATTGTGTATTACTTCCTTTATGGTATTTTCACAACAATGGCTGTGGTGGACAGGGTTTTTATTTGTGGGAGCTGCGTAATACAAGCATTCTCTTCCATTCTTCTGTTGTAACACTGAACTGTGTAGGTCCTCTGTCAGCCAGCTCTGACAGTGTGTGTGTGTGTGTGTGTGTGTGTAGCCATTGAAACCACGGCTACTCACCCGTAACCACACACTGCCGATTGGGTCACTGGCACACTCTCATGCATGCAGGCGAACACATAAACACTCACAGAGACACACACACACACAGACTGTGGCACTGCTGGATGTGGCTCCATTTCTACTCAATTGCCTTTGACAGATATTGTTTTTAGTGACCCTCAAGTCGATAACATCATGTGAGTGTGTGTGTGTGTGTGTGTATAACACACACAGCATTCTCATTTTAACACACTGGAGCCTCAGCCGCGACTTCAGCACTTAATTACTGTCACAGTCGATGTGAAGCTGGTACTAAACCAACAGTGATCTAGTAAAATCCTGCTGTTAATTAAGATAGGCTTTTGGCCCAGCGGGGAGTTTGATGAGATGGAAACGGAGAGCTTGGTGTGAAAGAAAAAGCCCTTGTATGTTTCGACAATACCACCAGTGACACACATGTAAATAGACATGGGCATAATGAAGCGATTTTTATGTTTTCAGTGCTCGTTGATGCACCGAGATTAGGTTCAGTGTTGTTGAATTGCCGGTCTATTTTATAGCTCAGAACAAAGAGGGCATCTCTTACAATAAACCAAATAAATAAACAGCTCTGGAAACTCACAGCAGCTTAGATAGGAAAGTGTTTCCTCTGTGGTGGGACCATTAAGCGGAGTGTGTATGCGTGTGTGTGTGTGTACGGAGTGTGCGAAAATGAGTTTGTGTGTCTGTGGCTCCGGAGCCAGTTCAGTTCAGGCCTGAGGCCTCGGGGAGTGATTTAAGAGATAGTTCACGCGAAGGTTCGGCCGTGGTCACAAAGAAGTAGAGTGTGCGCGTACGTGCACTGTGCTCACGTGCACGTACGTGTCGCCGCACATGTTCGGTCATCTCTCTGTTCCGTGTCTCCGCGCCATCAAATTGGCTTCGGGAAAGGAACCGCACCTTTTAATCAGCTTTTATTAAAGCTGCAGTTTTTCCGACTCAAATTTGGAACTTTGCACCAGCATTTAATATGTGAAGAAAAGAGAAAAAAAATCACCACAGTGTATTTATTGTGTTGCGCCATTCTCTTTGCTTTAACTTCGTCTGACGGAGTATGAACTCTTCCACAAAAGAGAAACGGTTTGCAGACAAGATTGAGGTTACTTAAAAAGCCAAAAGAAACTTCATTTCAAAAGAGATCTTTTGAAGAGCAGCCTAAAATGTCTGAATATATTTATTGAAGAAAGCTTCTCTTGCATGTCACAGAAATTGATAATAACTAACCTGATACAAGATGGTGTTTAACATATTCTGATCTTTCCTCTACAGCAGTCCATATACTTATTTCATTATATAACACTTAGCGTTGTGCTGATCTCTGCTACTAGCTGTTTTTCCAAAAGGATTTATTATTTTTTTCTCCTTCCAGTGAAGGCAGACTGCAGAAGTTTGTAATCTTATGTATGCAGTACTCCTCCCGTCTGCTGCAGCATCCACTCAATCCGTGTGGCCTGTTTGATGATTTGTGGCCCATTTAAAGCCACAATCCTGTGATCTGTTGACCACAAACCCTCAGCCAAACTGACCAAGCCTGCCCTTGAGCCGTGTGGGTTGCACGCACACACACAAACTCACTGACAGACGAAGGAAAAGCACAAAAACACATACATAGACAGATTTATGTGTCCACATACGTACACTTCACATCTACTGTACACACACACACTTACACACACACACACTGAATTATGGGTCTTTCCCATAGGCTGATCCCTTGTGTCAGAAGCCTGGGCTGAGCTGCGGTCCAAACCCAATGTTTTCCTTAATAGAGGGTATGGGTGCTAAAACTATTAGAGGCAGCAATCATAGTCTTAATCATATTGGATTTCTTCATACCAAGCACTTTCCCTAGGAGGCTACAGGGCTGAGAGGTCTGGGTGGTTGGAGGCTGGATGAATATGGAAGTGTGTGTGTGTGTGTGCGTCGCAAGCAAGAGAAGAAAGAAAGAGCGACAGAAACAAAGACGGTAGTTGGTGGCGGTTAGCAGACTGCGGTTTAGTTGTGTGGTTCCAGACATGGAGAGGCTTCAGGTGAGACTCGAAAACATGCAGCAACATCACCAGAGTCCTGATAACAAAGACAATACAGAGATAAAGGGAGAGCCAAGAATGTGAGAAAGAAAAAAATAAACTGGTCGAAATACGAGTCTCCGCTTCATGAAGGAGTATATTCATGTTGCGTTGTGCTAGGATTGTCACATCAGCTCATGTTGGTATAGGTGCATGCAGACACACAACAGAGAATAAGCTCATCATCCTCCGTCCAGCCCCGGGGGGGGTCAAATACCGACGTTTTGTCAGAGCCATCTGCGTCTGATACCAACGCACAAGGCACCCTTCAGCGTCTTTATGAGACGCACCTGGCTGTCGAGTAACTCCAATAGTAGAGGAGTCAGGCGACGTAGTAAAAAAGAACGACACAATTGGGAGATTGAGGAGGAAGGCTTGGATTGAAAAAAAAACACAGGACTCACAGCTGTTTGTGTCTCAAGTGACTCCAACTTTAAGCTGAGTAAAGTATTTGAATGTTGTTACTTTAACCCCTTAAAAGAGTGACGAGCGAGCATCCCGACGTGTCGGGAACGAGAACGGGTTGCTCTCTCCGACTACACGTGCAAACACACACAAATATGAATCAAGGTCGTAAAGAAATTAAAGAGATTGTAAAAACATTCTTTCAGCCTTGGCGGAGGCTCAAATCAACAGAGCTGTGAGCCTGAACTGCAGATTTATGAAATAATGAGAGTCCGCTGAAGGCAGTTAAATGCCCCGTCTCTGATGTGACAGCCAGCACCGCTCACAGTCAAGGCCAGCGAGAGGAAGCGCTAATAATCTATGGCGAGCATTTCTGTAGCCCCTCCGCCACAGGCCGTCCCAACGCTGCCTTCCACCTCCAAACCACTGGCAGCATAGTGGAGTTATTTCCCATGGCCTATCACTCTCTCTCTCCGCCTTCCCCGCCACCCACTCGGTGCTTCAGAGAGGTTTTCCTGTCTGTTTGTTTGTCGGTTTTGCTCCGTCTCCATGTTGGCTCGGCTGCTTCTTATTCTGGCCTCCATCTTCCTCAAACACAGACACAAATACTGTCTCTATTTCCTCTCTCTCCCTCTCTCTCTCTCGCTCACAAAAACAAGCAAACACACTCATGCTAATTGCAGCAGTGCGAGGCCAAAAACCCATTGGAAGCCTGGCTCATAAATATTATTCTTATCACCTTTTCAGTTCATACAAGTAATGTTTTTTTCTTCTTCTAGTCTCTTTTTTAAAGTAAGCCCAAATGTCTTTTTTTCCACATTCGTAGCATCTATTATTTCATTTATTTATTAGCCTTTATTTAACCAGGTCGGTCCCGTTGAGATACAATGACCTCTTTTTCAAGGGAAGCCTGGCCAAGACAGCAGCATAGAAAAATTGCAACGGTCAAAAGACACAACAGAAATCACATAACACAGATAAAATACATTACAAAAAGATAAGGCAACAGGACTAAAGCTCCGGATTCACACCAAAACAAGAACAAGTGCGGTATGAAGCCGCTCCAATTTCTCTCACACGAGTCTTCAAAGTTTCAAGGTTGATGAGCTCCTTTAACTTTACATTACATTGCATTACATTACGTGTCATTTAGCTGACGCTTTTATCCAAAGCGACTTACAATAAGTGCATTAAACCATGAGTCCAAACTCAGAACAACAAGAATCAAGCAAGTACAATTTCTTCAATAACGTTAAACTACAGAGTACTATCTGTAAGTGCCATTTAAGTGCTACTAAAGTGCTAAACAACAAAGTGCTATCGGTAAGGGACATTTAAGTGCTAGTTGAGTGCTACTACGGCTCTACCTTCTCTATTCAAGGTATAGTCGAAAAAGATGTGTTTTTAGTTTGCGACGGAAGATGTAGAGACTTTCTGCTGTCCTGATGTCAATGGGGAGCTCGTTCCACCAATGAGGAGCCAGCACAGCAAACAGTCGTGATTTTGTTGAGTGTTTAGCTCGAAGTAAAGGAGCTAGAAGCCGATTGGCAGAAACTTGAGAGTTTTTTGCAGTGCATTCCAAGCAGCAGGTGCAGCGAACTTAAAACAGTGCTTACCAAATTCAGAGTGAACTTTGGGCATAATTAATAAATAAAACTCATTGGAACGTAAGCAATAATTGCTCTGGGATCTAAAGATGCAGTTACATAAGTAGTGGGGGAGCAGACCCAAGATAGCTTTATAGATAAAAATATGCCAATGTATAAGGCGGCGTGCTGACAGAGATGGCCACTCAACTCGAGCATATCTATATCATATACCTATTGAACTTATCGGACGAAGCTTCAAAAGTCCTTGAACAAAAATTCTGAATTTGATTAAAGTGTTTCATCGGATTAAATGAGCCTTTCTTCAATGAATATAACCGTTTTATTCGATTGCTGCTACACAGCCCCGTTAATACAGGTGCGTCCTCTACGTATATGTGCGAGAGCAAAGACTTTTTGATACATTTTGTTTTTCAACAAATACTGTATGTATATGCAGAATTCATCTATTGCGCTCCATACAAAGTCCTCTGTGGTATTCAGCAGTATCAAGAGTCAGGTCCTTGTTATTGACAGGTCGCTACCATTGTGTTAGTCCGTCCGTTCATATTAGAACGTTAACCCTTTCATCGGGTATTTTCAGTTCACAAGAGTTTATTGTAACATTTTGCTTGCCAACAAATGTCTTACTCAGCATTCGGCTTTACTTGACTCCTCCCTCTCGGTTCACCTCTGGTTGGAAAAAATGGAGAAAAAAAAAACACAAATTAGCAACAGCTAAAAAATGCTAAACTCGAGGCTTTAAAACTCTTGTCCACAAAGCAATGGGTGACACCCACAGTCTACTCTCCATCCCTGAACAAAACCCAGCCTGTTCCTGAGCGTGAGCTTACCAGTGGCGGCGCAGAACGCTGCACGGCGGGGGCTTAATCTCCCACTCATTACTGTAAGAAAGGATGCAGCCATTACAACTTTTTCCAACACTAAAAATACGGTTTTTTTTTTATATCTCTTAGGCCCATCAGAAGTCTCTCTGGTGGTCCCGGAGTTAAATTATGGTAAAACCGTGCGAGTCAATAGTCGAGGAAGGTTGTATACATTTGTGTGTGTTCTTTTCCACACTTCATCGGAGGCAGCTTGTTCTCATCAGGGAGACAATTTGGATTCCGCTTCCTCACGGATGTGCTGCTGACAGAAGGTTTGGAAATGACAGGGCAGCGCGACGCTCACTCATAGCGTGATCCCCCCCCCCCACCTAAAAACTCTTATGACACCCACTGCCACGCGTATACGACTTCTTCACAGTCTGTATCTCAAGGTACAGGCCACAATGTTGCTCTGTCGCTCTCTGTTTTGCTGCAGGCTCTATGCGCTTGCGTGAAATTGAACATTTCTCCCTCTGATTTGCCGTGAAATAGTGTACTTGTGTGGGATTACGCCGCTTTAGCTTCAGCATGGACTCTTGGAGGGGAGAGGAGAGGAGAGGAGAGGAGAGGAGAGGAGAGGAAGTTTGGTCCACTTACTCCTCCTTCTGCAGCTCCATAGACAGCACTGTGTAATTTGGACAAACTCTGAAGTGAAGACAGACACATATGGAAAACAAACACACACAGTGTCTACATGCATGCGTACAGGCGGTGTGTGTGTGTGTGTGTGTGTCTGTGAGTGTGCACCAAGTGGAGCACAGGAAGGAGGCAGGACATGAAAGCTAAATAAACAGAGATCAGTGACAGTGGTGGAAGGAGAGCTGCCACCAAATGAAAGAAAAGAGAACGAGGGATGGGTGGGAGAGAGATGAAGGGCTCGCTGCTGAACTGTGTACTCTGGAGATTTGTCCTTGAGAGCGCCGAACCTGGGTGGGGAAAGGGAGGAAGGCTGCTGATTGAGGGTTTGAGAATTGATGGAAGATGAAGAGACGCAAGTTGTTTTTTGAGGGATGGGGACAGGGCTGAGGATGGAGGGGCTTTGGGGGGATGAAGAGGGGAGGTGGTGGAGGGTAAAACAACCCAGCTGTGTTCCAGACCTGTTAGGAGGAGGAGGAGGAGGAGGAGGAAGAGGAAGAGGACAATAGGTCCGCTCCCTCCTCTCCTTCGTTCTACCTCTGCTGGTTAAGTGTAAACATCTGCTGTCTCTCATTTTATTCCATCTCTCTCCCTTAATATTTTCTCTCCTCCATTTACATTCTTCTCCTCCACTGAAACACATATGCACAACATGCAGATGTTGAGTGATACATAAAGCCTCTGGTTCATATCCCTTTGATATGAAATATGCTTCTTTTATAGCTGAGGTCACACTCCATGCTACTTAAGTGTCCACTATGCAGGATGAATCCAGTCTGCGGATCAAATAGTGCAAACGAGAACAAATCAGTCTTGGATGCTCGCTGAGACACACAAAACTCGCGAAGGAAAAGAAATCTGTTTGATCGACATTACATCATTTGATCATCGTGAGGATGATGTGTTATAATTGAAGGCTGCATGAGAGCTCGACACGCACACACAGAGAAACCTCTGCAAAGGTTTCCTCTCTTAAAAATAAACCAATTCAGTCACCTGGACCAGCTCTTCCTAAAAGTTTGGACAATGGCGGTTTGTACACAGTTTTTACTCCATTACACAATGTATGTTCTTGCAGGAGATTATGTGCTGGTCTCGTGTTTCAGCCGGACCTCAAATGTGGCCTTTGCAAAAAGAACAAATCATTCTTTGGGAATTATTCTGTCTGAAGCCATTAGACCGACCAAAGCAGACTGCGGGAGATAAGAGAGAGTGGTGCGACCCCGGTTAGGGGCCGGGGAGGCACGCTTTAAACACACACGGCTGTTTCTGCTCGCTCCTTTCTCATGCTGCGGAGAAGACCCGGCTCATCTGGTTTTGGATAGCATCACACATCATAATGGAAGCCGGATAAATCCGCTGGAATTCGACGAGAGGTTTTCCCCTTGGGGAAAAAAATAAATACCAGCGGACTTTGAAATGCGTTGGGATTAGTGGAGGCAATGATGTGGGACCACGAGCTTTGAGGGAGATACGGTTAGAGTGACCCGATCGAGTGTAGATATTAGCGAGTTCTTTAATCTGATTTGCCTTAAAACAGCTGACGAAATCTGATGGATCTGATGGCGGGTGAGATCATTTCATTAGTTTCAAGTGCAGTTTACATCCGTGCTCCCATAGCAAAAGAAACCCCCAACAGATTCTTGAAATGAAGCAGATACACCATTAAGAATGATGACATGATACTTTTTACCCAAACAGCTAAGGGACTGTTTAACTATTAACTGCCAAATTATATTATATATACACCAAATATAGCATTGGAGGAAGAAAAAAGAAAAGAGTGACCATTCCCAACCATTTAGTTCAAGAGCAACCATGACTCTTAAGCCTCGGACCCCCCTTCAGTCGTTGTGGGGGGCGAATAAACAAAACACAAAATAATTGTTGTAAGAAAACAAAAAAGAAGTACAACTTTCTTCTACAGTGTTCCACCACTCGTTTCCACCTTCTGCTTGTGGGCATTCACAGTGAGGGACCAGCTGTGTGCTTTGTCTGTCCGGCTCAAGTGATACTTTATTATTTTCTCTGTTTTCTCGGGGGGCAGGAAAGCTGGGATGACTGGCGCAGCGGCAGCACTGCCAAGTCAAACAACGGGTTTATTTGCAGACAAGTGTAGAGGCGACCCCCCCCCCCTCCCACACACACACACACACGCACACACACATTCACTGGAGATTCTTATTAAGAGGAGAGACAGGAGACTCTGGAGACTGGAGGGCCGTATACAGTATGTAGGGTGTATGGGTGCCGGTTGGTCTGGTTTCATGGGAGGGAAGAAGATAAACACGCAGAGAAGAGGAGGAAGGGGGGTGGTAACAGATAGTAGCAAACTTTATTCAGAAGAACGAAGGATAAGGAAAAGACGAGGAGGGGATGGATGTTTAGACGATTTTTACCATTCCAAGCTCAAAGTGTCACATCATTAGACACTCACCCCCTCAGACAGGAAATAAGATAGGACGGAAGGAAGAGGGGGAGGGGGGGGGGGGTCTAGGGGGCTTTCTGTGGAAGCTGGGAGCAGCAGGCCTCTGCCACTGGGATTGTCCCTCTGGTAATCCCTGGATTTCCTAGGCTGAGACGGGGGGGGGGTGGACCAGGCCCGGGCGAGAGACTTAGTGAGACAGAGAAAGAGGGGGAATGAGAGAAGATAGAAAGGGAAGTGGGAAAGAGAAAGAAAGGCGGAGACGAAGGAGAAACAATATTCACAATATCGTCGCTGTCTCGGGCTGAAAAGAAGAAATCTGGGTAGCATGCAGGTTATTGCTCAAAGAGGAATGCGGTGCGTACAAGCTATTGGCGTGTGTGCTTATGGCTGGCTGCATATGCGAGTGTATGTGCGTTCTGGGCATCGACGGCAAGGCTCCGGCTTTTTGCCGTGCGTGATGAGTTGAAAGTGGCGCGACCTTCAAAATAAGCTAACGACACACGCAGAAAGGGCTGCCAAACTATTCCGGCTAACGCCTTGACGATGTCTGAGGCATTTGAGACAGATTACGCGATTCACCCTGGAGAGACAAGTTGTTGCTAAGCGTGTAGGAGACGACAGGGAAGCCATCACGTGAGGCTGCGGAGA
Source organism: Cyclopterus lumpus (assembly GCF_009769545.1). NCBI lineage: Eukaryota > Metazoa > Chordata > Actinopteri > Perciformes > Cyclopteridae > Cyclopterus > Cyclopterus lumpus. Next base: position 20,758,119 of record NC_046969.1, on the reverse strand, counting down.
CAACGTTGACGCGGTCTCGCGTGTTTCACGGTGCTATTCAGAGCTCGCATGAACTAAAAGGCTTCTAAAATACCGCCGCCACATGCACATTTAAGCATGAAGTCATACTGGGAGAGCACAGGTGGAACGGAAATGGACACACGGGTGCTTTTTGTGAAACCTCTTATGATTCTTCGACTGTGGCCGTGAAGTCACACAGATTGGTGGCCACCCTATTTTGGGGGCTGCCGCGGGGACGAGCTATCGCACTTCTCCTATTCTCGGGTTGCCCTGGATGTTATTTCAACTCCCTTTCTCCCTTCCTTCAGTCACCCCAGGGTGCTGTGAACCCAATCCCCTCTTACCGTCTCCAGCCAAAGGGGGGAAGTTGACTCGGCCCAGAGGAACCCAGCAGTGCGTGTCCCGGGTCAGAGGTCTAGATCTTCTCTTTTTCAGGCGGTGAAACACAAGCGGCTCTCGGGGAGACGAGAGCGGTGGAGGGGAACGCACCAACCTCAAACTGTTTGGACTGTTTTCTTTATCAGGGGCTGATTGGATGGCCGGAGACAAAGACGGAGAAAGAACGGAATTCCCTTTTATGTTCGAGCGGAGGGAATTCAAAAGACGCCACGATATCTTTAAATGTTCCACATTCTGGATTCAGAGCATCAATATAACAGAAAAAACGGCTTGCAAAGATATTGTGAAGTTCTGTGTACCTGAACAGAGGATGAAGTCTCTTTCGCTCTGTGTGTGTGTGTTTGTGTGTGGGTGTGTGTGTGTGCGTTTTGTTGTTATCTGAGCTTCTCTGCACTGCACTCGTACAGCGGTTACCAGTCTTCAGAATTAGCTTATGAGCATGCTGAAATTAACATTTGGCACAGAACATTGTGTGCACAAGTTTAAAGGTGCTAAATAAGAGACTCGGAGTATTTGTATTTCATCTCAACAGCTCCCAACGGGGCAATAGCGGACATTTAAAAAGGGGAAAATAAACATTTTAGTAGAACCGCTCGCAACCACGAGAGCCTCAAATAGTCGCTGCTTCATTTGATTCAAAAAGGTCACACACCAAAATCCAGCCATCGTGACGATTGCAGGAGCAGTGGCTGTTTCCTGTCCTACGTGTGACACATACAACCTGAGAGGACAACAGTTGAGTGAGCGAAACAAGGAGAAGAATAGATCTCCTGAGGGAAGTCGTGTGGGTAACGCTGGGGGAAGCGAGGCAGATGTGTGAGGGAACGAACCTTCTCAGATCTCCTGGCACGCACCGTGGTGCTTTCAAGCACCTGACTGCCCGGTAATGCCCATGCCAGGCCGATACCCGAACTCTTCAAATGAATCACCTCCATGTGTCCAGCACATGCTCCTCTCATAGAGAACAAGGCTTTGTTTGTCTTAAACCACTCCTTCACACTCTCAACTCTCTCCTGCTTTCCTTTCTTCATTTCTCCATCAGTTTTTGCAGAATTGCGTTATTGCGTCAATGGTTAGAAAAATGGGTGACTTGGGGAAAGTGGACATGAGGGAGGGGGAAGGATTGTTAATGATGGGTTCTCCTCATTTGCTTTACAGACTCCTCCAGCTGTAAAGGAAAATGTAATCCTGCGTTATATTTTCAGTGCAGTCTGCCACTTCCTTCTGTTGTTTCGCAGCTCGAGGCCCTTTAGCATCACTCACATTCTCCGATTCGGATGAAGGAGGTTTAAAAGGGGAGTTATGTAGTCGACAAGAGGGGAACTCTCTCAGTTCCAGCCCCTTGTCATCGGCACCTACTCATGCTTCAGACCCATTAAACCTTCAAACAAGCTGACACTTTAGCAAGCAAACAGCCGAGGATTTAACGCACTTCAAGGTCAATTGCTGCAATGCGCACACACGTTGATGAATTACATGTTCTGAAACATGAAAGATCTCTCTGATTTCTTCTCTTTTTTTCACTATATTACTCCTGCCCTCAACCCTTTTTTTTAATGTTTTCTTTCCAGCGAACGCTAATGATTTTTTTTCTGGAGCGCCGCGCTCAGATCGCCGGTTCCAAAACCATCCGTGTGCTTCGCTCCTTCCAGCTTTGTTCTTATAAAGCTTTCATTTAATTACAATGGGAGTTTCTCACGCATGTATTAGAAAAGAGAGGAGAGAAACCTGCAGTAGTAAACTGTGTGGTGAGAGAAGTCAATGTTAGTTACTTTGAAAAGGCCTGGCTGTATAAAAAAGCCAGTCTGTCAGGGCGAGTGGACCACTTCAGCATGAGAACACCCACTCAGTCAGCCAACACGTGTGCGCGCTCACACACACACACACACACACACACACACACACACACACACACATATTCACACTTATGCATATAAAAAGCGAGCGAGCGAGCACACACACACACACACACACACACACACACACACACACACACACACACACACACACACACACACACACACACACACACACACAGGGAATGTTTGTATTTTCCCCTCTCTCCCCCTCACCCTCTCCCGCAGTGATTGACATGCTCTTTCATTCAGCCGTGCACAAACTCAGGCGCCATAGTTACAGCTGCAGAGATGTTCTTTCCCCGGGAGACGGACAATATTTAAATAACAGCTCCCCTAACAACACAATCAACCACACACAACCCTGCGCTCTTACCACGCATCCTCCACTGCGTCTGTCATGTCTGCTGCTGCTCGCCGTGCTCAGGGAAACTCCCGGAGCTGGCAGTCGTACAAACAGCCTGGCAGGTGGGTGCGCCGTGCCAGCTCCGGGCCCCTTGACTCTACCCAGGGCCCGCTCTGGTGTTTGCATTGGAAAAACCCTTAAGACGTGGCGAAGAGCCCTGTGGGTCAACGACTTGGGGCAGTGGCAACTTATTGGACCAGAATCAGCATCTGTAGCTAAGAGGCCGCCAGGCAGAACTAAGAGTAATGGCCTCGCTTGGGTCTGGCATCTCTCCTGCAAGCATCATTTCAGAGCTTTATAATAATCTCATGTGGGATGGAAATAAAAAATGAAATGAGGAATACTGTCATAACTCACACAGCGGGGGGGAGGGGGGGGGGGGGGGGGGGGGGGGGGGGCTTCTGGGTTTGGTGAATGGTCTCAGATTTGATCGAGACCCATTCCTGGATTATACACCTCTGGCCGAGCGGCGGCGTCAAAAAGAAATAATAAGACCAGACTCGGTTTGTGGTGGGACGGTGGGAGGAAGGAGCTGGCAGAGAGACGAGAAGAGAATGGACAGGGGGAGAAAGAGAAAAGGCAAGAAGAGAGGATCGTGACAGTGAAACAGATATGTGCGTCGTTAGCTCATCAGTTGTCTCTTTGCATTATGGAAAGAAGAAAAAAAGCGGAGCCTACAAGACCGGTTAGCGAACACAATGACCTCAGAGAGAGGGAGTCACAAGGTGGAGCTTAGAGCTTGGTTGTGATTATCCCAGCGTAAGGGTTACCTGGAGTTGAAACAGTCAATAAGCACGATATGGGCATTTATGATTAAAAAAACATAATATAATTGTGTGAATTACGACCCAGACTTTTGACATTGGGCTCAATCAGTTGTGCAGCTGTATCGGCCTTAAGCTGCTCCACAAATCATCGGGGCCTGGATGCTGACGTTCTCCCCGTAGTATTTTTCTGAAGCGCTAGTCGGGTTTCTTGGTAATTAGGATCGTAGACACGGATCGGGGGGGGGGGGGGCGCTGTTTGAAGACGCGATGAGCCGAGTCACTTGTTCAACTCGAGCTGTCTCGCGATGTGGAACTGTGTGAAATCCGTTGTCCACAGAAAGAAGAAACATCTCTTGCGAGAGAGAGAGAGAGAGCTTAATGGTGATTGACAACTCGGTCCTGCTTGTCAGAGGTGGCGTGGGATTGTGGAGGGCGGGAGCAGCTAGGTTAACCCCTGGTGTCGAGGACAGCTGCGGAGTTGTCTGGCCGGCTGGCGGCTGCACGCTATAAATTCTCTCTAAAGAGGGTTTACTTTTTAATGGCTGCTGTAAATTTACAGCACCCTGGTCTGGTGAAAGAGAAAGAAGGGTTTTGTTTTTTGAAGTCTCTCTCTCTCTCTCTCTCTCTCTCTCTCTCTCTCTCTCTCTCTCTCTCTCTCTCTCTCTCACCCTCCCTTTTCTTCCCCTGTTTTCTCCCTCCTACAGAAGAAAGTCGGTGGAGTTTTGCCATGTCTCTTGTGGTCCGCATTCACCTGTAGTCAGCCTGTATGGAAAGTGTATGAACATATCCTGAAAGAAATCAAAACGCTGCAAAACAACTTAGCCAACTTAGCCGACGCTCAGGAATAACGGCCTCATTGTGTATTAGGGTCACGTTATATTTTAGAAGATGAACACTGGCCATGCAGAAAGTAACAGTCTTTCTCTCCCTCTCTCTCCCTGCAGGTGCTGTTTGCGTTGAACCAGACTCTGCTGCAGCACGAGGGCGTGCGAGCAGGCAGCCTGCAGGGCTCCTACACCACCGAGGACCTCATTACCCACTACAACTGTGGAGACCTCAGCTCCATCATCTTCAACCACGACACCTCACAGGTCGGTATCCTCCTTTAGACGTTGGACGACAGAAAAGTGCAGAGGACGTTTCCTGAAAAGGATTATCCCAAAATAAAAAATAAAAAATTGGAGCTGTTCGCCTCTGCAGCTTCACGAAAAGAGTCAATTAAAAGAGCCAATTTCAAAAAGGGAAACGAGAAGAACGTAGAATGAGTGTGAACAACATAATGTTGCCAAACATAATACAAAAGATCTAATCGTATCTAATATTATCTCCCATATTGTCCTACATACAAAGTTTGATGCGGTCCAACAACAACCTGCTGTCGATGTCTTGCTGCCTTCATGCTCCCAACGACCCGTTTCTTCACATCGTTCCCAAAAGACTTCACATGACGGCAATCGTACACATCCATCCATATTGTTGTTTTTGAGTAACAATAATCTGCACAAAAAGGAATATACCTTTCGGTGCCAGCTGTTAATGAGTCTAAAGTCGTTGTGAATGTGAGCGTGAATGTTGGTCCTGTCCTGGGTGCACCCGGCCCTCGCCCGATGTCAGCTAAAAAAACGTCCGCCTGCTGAAGTGTATAGTGAAAAGTGAATCTCTGTCCATTTTTTTGTTTTTGGTTTCGTTGGACAAAACGGATGGTGAGGTTTCTGATGTTATGAAATAATATCTACTTTGCAGCTTTAGTCCAAAAGCCGTAACGGTATTCAAAAAACCCAAATCTGTCAGAGCCCTGACTTGAGTTGGCAGCCCTCTTCTACCCACTTCTCTGCCATTACGCTATCGTCGCCCTCAAACTTTAAGGCTTGCACATCCATTCCGCAAAAAAAAACTGCACATTGCCATCCTAATCCCTCTCAGCCTCAAGTTACTTGATAGTCTGGCACTCTAATAGCTCTGGACTCAGCGGTAAATTAGCCGTCCGACCTCCTCTAAACTCTACGTTTCCTAACATAGCCTCTGCTCCTGCAGAGATGGCCTCCTCATCAGTCTTCTGCTAGCTGTCAAAAGGCCACTCAATATATCGCACGCACCGACACACATTGGCCCCGCGTGCAGTGGCTCTCACTCCGTCTCCACCCCTCGAATGCAGATTTACTCAAAAGCCCTCCTCGTGAGCCACTTATGCCGTGTCAACCTCCCTCGCCGATCCTCAAGTGTCATTAGGCTCCGTGTCACCTCAACTCACCGGCTCCGCTGCAGAGATGCAGCGTCATTAACACGAGAGACAACATCTCCCCTCGTTTGTCTCCACCCTGGCCGTCTGAGTCTTTCCATCGCTTTCTCCCCAGGGGGGCCACGGAGAGCTCCGCAGCTCACAGACAGTCGCAGCTACGTTTGTCTCCTGCAGGAGCGCTTCACATCGTAAATCATACCAGTTCGCCTGCTGGTCCTCATGTCATGATAACATGTATTAACATTCCCCAGCACATGCTCGAACAATCAGACGCCTGATGCCTGCTTCTGTAGCCCGGTGATCTATAGCAGGTTTGTGTGTGTGTTTCTGTATGTGTGTGTGTGTGTTTCTGTGTATGTGTGTGTGTGTGTTTGTGTGAATTTCCAGCACCATAAAAAAGCAGGTGTTTTTGATAGATTGGACCTTATCCACCACCCCTGATGCTCCCCCAGTTCATCATCTCAGAAAGAGGTTGATGATGGGCCTCAGAGCGGAGCATTACAGGACAGGGTAATGCTTTGAAGAGAGACAGAAAAGAAATAAGGTGAAAGGTACTAGGTTTATATATATAAAATAAAAAAAACACAAAGGCAAGCAACTTCAAAGAATTGGAAAATGTTGCAATTGGATAGTTCTTTTGAAAATGTCTGCAGATGAAAATTTGATAGAGAAGGAAATAACACGGGAAATGAAAAGGTAAGGAAAGATAAGATAAGATAACAGAAGGACTTCAAAGAGCCAAACCATAAAGGAGGAATAGAAGAGAGTGAATTTCTGGCAGAGCAGACAAACTGCAAGTCAGTGCAGAGGGAGGAAGGAGGAAATAGTTCCCCGTCACTCCACATTTCCTGTGCGGGTCGGGATACAGAGCAGCTAATGGCCCTTCCCGTGATAAGTTATCTGCATTCACCGCTGCACTCCCACCTTGACCCGAACACTTTTTTGTACCTCGTCATGAAACACTCACGCTGGAGCAACGATGAAGCTTTGTCTCCCTCCTTAACTCTGCTTCGTTTTACTTCTCAATCATGAAGCCCCGTCGATCCGAAATGAACCTGGGTCACGCACCCTGAAAAAACACAGGCAGCCATTACGAGGCTTCAGGCTACAGATATCCGTGAGAATTTCTTTCTTTCCTCACTTAGTAAGTAATGCGGCTCATGTCACACGAACCATGTGGATTTGCAGGTCTTGACATTAACAATCTGCCAAATGAGAGTGAAACTGTGGCAGAAAACATTCAAAAGTGATCTGCATACATGGTTTTATCTTAAGCTCATCCTCAAAGTAGAACATTTCACAGAACATGGAGATCTTTGAGATCTATGAAGCAAAACTTTAGTAGATTTTTTTCTTTGGCAGCTTGTAAAGAATATATAACAGGGCTGATCTATATTCTCTAATAAAATGTCACCATCGTACACACTGGTATTTACGGACGGCACTCATTTGATGTGAATGTGTTTGAAGGAGTCCTCCACTCGGGTTGGGCCAGTGAAAAAATCATTTTCAAATATTTTTTTACTGACACTGCATTGCAAAATCGATGTAGCAGAACCAGCGATCACATATTCTTTTCATTCCACGAGTAGTTGCTAATGTAGCCTTGAGCTTCTTGCCTGAATCGGAGATGAGGAGCGGTGACATCACTGGAGGGAAATGTATCAGACTTCCAGGCTTTCATACAACTTTTCCACATATCGATGGCCGAGGAGCAAAACAATACAAAAAAAAAGGTTTACTTGCATTTGTTAAGGATACCCACAAGAACATGTAAACGGACATGTACAATTGTTATCTGTTCTCCTTTCAAGAACATCCACCAGGAAATAAATAAATATGCGACGCAGCTTTGAATTAGACCCTTTCAACCATTATGTGAAACAGACTGTAGGAAGAGCAGTTGAGGGAGTGAGAGAAAGGTTGTCAGATTATGAATGGATGCACCTTGTTCACATGTGGGGCAATAAATCCCCCCATGTATTCAGTATTCAGACAGACACACGCACACACACACACACACACACACACACACACACACACACACACACACACACTGAGTTATGCATCATTTGCAGCTGTTTTACTGTTACTGTCAATTTTAGACAGCGCCCGTATGTTTGCATGTGTGTGTGTGTTCTTGTCTCACTTCGATACATTTACAGATGAAACACATCTGCATACGAGATCCCACAGAAACATTCACAGGGGGAGGAGGCTTGCTCAGAGTCCAAAAGAGGAATGACAACACATGGAAAAGAAATGTTGCACCACAATAGTTTAAAAAAAAACAGTCACCAGAACAATCATCTGGCGTATTGGGATTTCACCCATCTCTCATTTTTCACATACTATTGTATATATATGTATCAAGAGAAGGGGCCAGAAAGGTCACATACCGGCACAACGATACCCTGACAGGAAGCGAAGTGAAGTGAAGACAGACTGTGTGTGTTTCGGCGTGTCTGCGAGTTGGACAGCTACGACCCCGGTGCCAAACCCTGGCTACCCCTCCGCCGACCTGCGCTCATCCTCACAGATTAACAGCCTGTTGAATCCACCGACGCAGCCAAGCGTGGCGCAGAGCCAGCGTGGGCCGTCTGTGCCTGCCCGGCTCTTAATAAATCACACAGCAATTAAACACACGTTCACACGCTCACACTGTTGGGGGCACTGCACGTGCCTTCGTTCAGACAAACACACACACACACACACACACACGTAAACACATTAGTGAACTCAGTAAAAAATGTTCTGCGAAGGCCCGCCCTCCTCCCGTTCTCTCATTTTAAAACCAGTAGAGCTTTGGTCATTTTCTGTCATGCTGTCGCATCACAAACACTCCCGGTTGCCAGGTCTCACACTCACTTCTGCCAGGTCGTCACCAACGCCGTCCTCTTCTTTCTTTCCATCCCATTTGGATTTTTTTTTTTTTTTTTACAACCCTCTAAACTTCTTTAACACCAGTTATTTGTTCTGGTGTTTGATGTACGCTTTCAATGATTCATGTGCGTTTTTATTCTCATCATAAATGTTATTTAATTAAAAATGTTCCCTTTCTCACTCTCTCAGCTGCCTCACTTCATCAACAGCTCTCTGCCAGCTCATGACCGCATGATCGCCCTGCAGATTGACAGCTACTTCCGCAAGGAGCTCATCTACAAACGCAACGAGCGAATGGCTCGCCGCATGTCCGCCCTGCTGCAGAGGAATCCCAACCAGACGTACTTTTTTGCTTTTGGTGCAGGTGAGGGAGCCTCAGATACTGCATGGGGGTGGGGGGGATGTGCAGTATGAAGTATAGGGTTAGTTTCCCGACCCTGAGCCGCTTCAAAAAGGCTCCGGTGGCTGACCTTTGTCCCGCTGGTTATGTGACGTCTCTTTAAACTGCAGGCCGATAAGAGGAAAATCCATCATGGCGGCAACTGCATCCTGGGTCTCTATTTTGCATTAAATGAGGTCTTTCCAAATACATTTTGATCGGAGCTGAGAGTATATGTTTGCATGCAATTGTTAAGCTTAAGAGAGATCAGGTTTGCTTTGGTCTGGAGCACTGATTCTGTCAGCACTAATGTGTGTTTATGGCAAACAATTTGCTCTATTTTGTGTTTGAAAGCAAAGCTGGAGAAAAAGCAAGAAAATAATAGTGTTCAATGGTTCCCAGATATCTGGCACGCAAAACTGGGTGTCTTTGCAAGTACGCAGACACACACACACACACACACACACACACACACACACACACACACACACACACACAGAAGTCTCAATCACAGCCAGCTCCCACCTCAGAAATGAAGAAACCATGAGCTGTTTGTTTCAATTAGCATTCCTGGCTAATGCTGCTAATGTTACCTGAATGGTGTAGTGTGTCCTGAGGGAAGTGTGTGTGTGTGTGTGTGTGCATTTGTGCATGTGTACATGTAAGTGTTTGCCCACAAAAACAGGTGGTGGGTGAGTGTCTGTGTACTGTATGACCGTGTGTGTCTGTGCTTGTGCAATGGGTGGTACCGCCTCTAAGGCTGTGTGTGTGTGTGCATGGGTGGGTGTATGCGTGTGTGATTAATGCTGCCTTGGTTCCTCCTCTGAGCAGTTCTTGCTCCCACTGTTCTTGGTATTGTTTGGACAAGGCTGCTGTTGCACCATCCAGCTGTGTGTGTGCGTGTGTGTGTGTGTGTGTGTGTGTGTGTGTGTGTGTGTGTGTGTGCGCGCGTAAGGACTGAACACTGTAAGCAAGCGTATGAACTATGATAGCGATGGAGGAGTAACATGGTGCAATTATAGTTCAATAAGTGTTCCTCTGAAGTGTGCGTATGAAGAAATAAGGACTGGTGATACGTCCCTCTAGTTTTCAAACTGTGTTTATGAACCAATGACCCAGTCCAACTCCTGCGAGTAGGGAGTAAGAAAGTTAAAAAAATATATTTTATTTTTTTTCTTATTACATGCACAACGACATGATAAGATATGACAATATTTAATATAAACTGGGAGATATGTCTTTGGCTTTTGTCAAAAGCAAACAGAGCATCACCTTTAGGATAAAAAAAAAAGTGACATTATTGTTTTATGCTTTATTATTTGCAGGATAGCATCCATATGGTTTCTATACTAATAAGGCAAAGTTAAAGCTGCACTGTACCGAGTTTGGTTTGTCCGTTCTGGGCTACTGTAGAAACATGGACCTGCTCTGTATGTGGATATAACCGGCTTTCCTGTTTTGCCTCATAAGACGGGCAGTTTCACCATGAGAATCGGTTCTGATGCAGCCTCGTGTTTTCCAGATTCAGGACGGCAGCTTTGCGTTAGCTTTGCAGCGTGTTCTACCTGAACAGACCGGAGGGGAACATGTGCGTGTGGAGAACAGACAGCTAGTGTGAAGTGATGGGAACCACTACAGTTACAGCCAGCCGTGTGCGCATACACACACACACACACACACACACACAGAGAGAGAGAGTTAACACAGAAGGCTCAGTAAAAGCCTCAGGTAGGCATTGAGGGCCAGATTCACGTACATAAAAGAGCACAGAAAAGAATTCGTGCTGCACGTTCTCTCAATTTTGCGCTCGCAATCTGCATGTAATTAGTGTCTGATTTATTACGACCGAGGCTAATTACGCAACTAGTTACGCGGGCTGTCGTCTAGGTTCATTCAAGAAGAACTTTGAATTTCTAAAAGAAAAAAAATTATGCATACTAAATTACTTTAAAAAAAATTATAAAAAAAGAATTAAAGTATTACTTTAGAAATCACGGATTAAATGCGAATAATTTGTAGTTATCAAAAGAATGTAATGATTGAAACCAACAACTGATAAAAGCCACTCACTTAACACTGTTGTCTTGAATGCTTTCACCAATGCACGACTTTTATGACCACACACAAACTGTCAGTAATTCATTGCAGATCTAGAATACAGGTTATTAAAACCCAAGCTTTTCCACCACACCGTTTCCCTAAGCAAAAAGTCTCCTAAAGTTCTCCTAATCTCCTCCAGTGGCAGACAGCTGAACATCTGTCTGCCACACTCATCATGTCTCCTTCTGCAGCCGTAATTTCAATCTTTTTGGAACTGCACGGATTAAATTTGCTGATTATACATAAATGGAGTCTCAGGTTTTGTCAGCTGACACACACGTCTCTAGATGCAGATGTACTGAAAACAAGATTGAAAAAAGGGCCTCGTAAATGAGCCATAAAAAAGTCTCCCCCACGCTCTAATCACAAAGCTTCCTTTCTCTCATCTCTTATTTCTGTCTTTAAGAATCTGACTCATGTCTTTACAGAAGTTTCCCATTGGCCGTAACCAGCCATGAAATGTTATCATCCAATGATGCCAAGACGTATTAAGTGACTGCCCGGCCTCCCAGTAACGTGACATTTTAAGATTTCAAGAAGGAGTTCTGGAAGTGGTCAGGCTCGCTTAGTGAAAGGAGTTCTTTCTGCTTACAGTCCGATAACAATCTGAGAGGATCGGAGGTGTGAGGGTTAAGATTGACCAGACATATTCTTTTAATAAATACAGCCTGGGGAGACGTATAACTGCCATTTACAGGCCAAATGTGGGCGTACATTAATGTGATCCCATAAAGTCCAATCTTTGGGGTCAGATCTCAATAGAATCACATTAACATGACGTGTGTAACCGCAGGCAGCGGTTCTCCACGGATGATTCTTGGGGAATATAAAATAGAATAGTCATAACTTCATAATAATTGCATCTATTTATGTCCGTGTCAAGTTTTGTGTTTATCAGGTTACATTTCTGCCGTTCGACAGATAAATATTAATGGCCCCTCTAGCTGCCTTTCCCTTGGACCCGTCACTTCCAGTCTGAACCGTGTCCAAAACGCAGAAGGAAAACAGGGCTGTCGGGGCAGCGCTCAGGTCAAGGCCCTCTAGAGTTACCGATGTCGAAGTCCGTCCAGGAGTTTTTTCACGGGGTAATTAAACGTTACGACGTGTGTATAAAATAGTTCAGGCAGGAAATCCATCTCTGCTCAGCACCTTACTTCCCAGCCTCCCCCTTTCCTCTCGCTGTACACCTACACCTTCCTGCAGCATAAGTACTTTTAAGTGCAAAATGTATGCTTTTGTACTTGCGAAAGCACTTTCTTTCTATTTTTCCTCCATCTCGCACACATATGTTGTAACAGACATTCTTTATTTTCTACACTTTCACTAACAGGTTATTAATGCAAATTACAGACGGCATTTTCCAGCAGGCATAATTTAATGACCCCAGGCGGTATAGAGGAGACTGACCGGGCAGTATTACTCTCTCACTGGAGAGCGCTGTCGGGCCAAGAGTTTATGATAGCGATGGTCAACAGAAGCAACTCAGTCAACTTGAGTCTCGCGGTCTCACGTGTTCATATTCATATTTCAGACGCTAATGAAGCATATAGTTGGAATAGTTGAATTATTATGCAGTGAGAGAACATTAACATGAGCCGAAGATACATCAGTAAAACTCCATTAGTCAGTATTCTTTATTGCCATTGTATCAAGTGACTACATGTTAAAGATGTTGCTTGACCAGGTTCATTAAATGAACCTGGTCATTTAATCCTGCAGCTCTAAGCAGCTAATCAGCATTGTTAATTTGGTTTATAGTGTTAAGTCACAATAAATTGTTCAGTTAAAACCGCTGTGCTCTATTAGCCGAGCAACAGACCAGAGGGACACAGAATCGAGCAAGTAAGGAAGTGTAACAGGAGTTGGTAATTATTATGCTCAACAGACCTTCTCAATCATTGTTTTCTACTTACTGCCTCTTTTTCTTTATTAGTCAAGTTTAGGTTAATAAATATAATATATGAATATAATAGGACAGGTCATGCCTTCACCATGGTAAGAAAAAAAACATGTTGTTACCGGGAAGGTCTGGGGATTTTGCATATTTAGCTACAATAAGTTTCTGTTTGTTGCATTGAAAATGTGTTTCTTTGGAAGCAATGACAATTTTTTTTATATATATAATGGGTCATCAGAACACTGTCACATCACACATGTGCTAACACGTTAGCCACAACAAATTTATACGGAGATATTTGTGCTATGGGTCTCACAGCTTGTTTGACATTTGGCTAAATAAACGTATTATCTTTCTTGCTGAGAGTTTCATGAGAATATTGATACCACTCTCATAGCTGTCCGTTAAATATGAAGCTACAGCTAGCAGCCAGGAAGCTAGGATGCAGTAAACTAGGATCTAGTAAACTGGCAGCCAGTAAGCTAGCAGCCAGTAAGCTAGCTTAGCGCAAACACTGGGAATGGGAAAAAGAAAAACTCTCTGTCTCCTCACAGCCTCTCATCCTTTTCACCACGTGGTCCCTACCAGTGTTATGTAATGGGGAAAAAATCAAATGCACCCATCATGGCATGACGTAAGTGTTCTTGGTGAGGCCAAGGGAACGTATCACTGTTTCCCTCTGGACAAAATGACACAGCAGCACCAGATGATAGCAGTGAGGGGAAAGCATGCCTCCAGACACACTGTACACACATTAAACACGTGTTTTGTCGCCGTTGTAAACAGATACAAGCCTCAATGCGATTATTTTTCCATCCCTCCCTCAGTATAATATGTATTCTCAATTACAGGCAAACAACAAACATACACTGTCATTTTCATACACGAACACAGAGATATCATTGCTGAAGAGTGCAGGATTTCTGCGAGGGTAGGCAGTGTGTTATTGTAGCTCTGTGGTGTGCTTCAGCAGGTTTTCATTTGCCAGTTCCTTGGCTGCCGCCGCCCGGCCTTATTGAAAACATCCCATGGAATTTCCTGACGCTGCCGCAGCTTGGACACCACTTCACTCACTCACACACACACACACACACACACTCACACGCGTCATGTTTGCGACACAAAGTCATAAGATCTTCAAAGATTTCTATCACCAAAATTGAGTAGTTACTGTCAAAAAATATACATGTAGCCTTGCTTGTTTTGAAGTCTGGGCCGCTTTGGTTCTGAAAGTTGTTGCACGGGCCCATAATAGCCCATTGTGCAGGCAGAGTGGGCCCATGTGTTTTGCAGTTGCTTGTGGTGTTGAAGTGATGACTGAGGGAGAGAGCCTGCTTGGCCTGCATGTCACTCCGTCTCTGTGGCTCTTCCCCTCGTTTTTTGCATATATGCGTTCCTCAACCTTTTTTTATTCATTTTTTGTTCCTCGACTGTCTGCTGCCGGCTCTAGTTCCATCTTTCCACCTGCCTCTCTGCCAGTTTATTTGTCTTAAGCTGCTATCTTTCTGTTACTTTTCCTCTGCTGCCGCCTGGTCTTCATGGAACTGACGCCACACCTCGCTGCTGTCTCGCCTGCTTCACTCCGTCCTCTCCTCTGCACGGCGCAGAGACATTTTATGAAGTGAGGGAGATGCCATATACGTGCGTCATGTGTTGTCTTCTGCTCGGCGGAGAAGACAAATAGAGAGGGAGAGATACAGAGATATTATTAGTGCTTTCCTTCTGACAGTTTGGACAGAGCACACATTTTCATTTGTTTTTAAATGGAATGTGATTTGGCCTGAAGGTCAGGGTTATGAGCAGCAGGGTGACGGTGTATGTGTGTCACTGCAGAGTGTGGTGCTTTGGTCCACTACAGGGCTACTTTGTCCACTACAGTGAAAATGTCCCTCCCAGCAGTAAAACCGGCTTCTCACCTAAAGTTGTATGTACCATTTATCTTCAAGAAATCAGAATTTATGGATGGTCTGTTTCATACACAAAGGAGAATGCTAAATTCCATCCAAGTCACCAAAATGAAAAAAAATATGCTTTTCTTCTTGGCTTCCTTCCGCTTCTCCAATATGGCTATATTGCAACAGTGTACACTTTAAAATATATATATATATATATATATATATATATATATATATATATATATATATATATATATATATATATATATATATATATATATATATATATATATATATATATATATATATATATATATATATATATATATATATATATATATATATATATATATATATATATATATATATGTGTATACCGCTGCACGGTGGTGTAGTGGCTAGCACTGTCGCCTCACAGCAAGAGGGCCGTGGGTTCAATTCCCGGTCGGAGCGGTCCTTCTGTGTGGAGTTTG
This sequence comes from Cyclopterus lumpus, assembly GCF_009769545.1. Taxonomy (NCBI): domain Eukaryota; kingdom Metazoa; phylum Chordata; class Actinopteri; order Perciformes; family Cyclopteridae; genus Cyclopterus; species Cyclopterus lumpus. The sequence continues at coordinate 20,742,825 of NC_046969.1, read as the reverse complement.
CATGTTCTCCCCGTGGCAGCGTGGGTTCTCTCCCGGCTCTCCGGCTTCCTCCCACAGTCCAAAGACATGCTGCAGGTTAATTGATCTCTAAATTGCCCATAGGTGTGAATGTGAGAGTGAATGGTTGTATGTCCCTTCATGTGCCCTCAATGGACTGGCAGCCTGTCCAGGGTGTCCCCTGCCTTCGCCCTATGTCAGCTGGGATAGGCTCCAGTGCCCCCGCGACCCTAATGAGGATAAGCGGTATTGAAAATGGATGGATGGATGGATATACACATATATATATATATATATACACATATATACACACATATATATATATATATACACATATATATATACATATTATATATATAATTTTGCACATATCTTTACAGTAACGTTACTGTATTTAAACATGTTTTAAAAATCATTGCTTAAATTGGTTTGAAAAAAGCAACATTTAACGCATTATTACTTTCATTAAATGTTGTGCACAACACAACACAAACATTTAGAAAATAGATGAAAGCACACATACCGTATAACTATTGTAGCAAGTTGGCTCTAACGTGGTTCCCATGTAACATCTAGTAAATGTTCAGGAATCTAACTGATGTGAGTTTGCGTGAAAACATCTTGTGGTAACTTTTAGCTCCGCCGCCTCTAATGAAATCAACACAGCTCATTAGCTTGTTCAAAGATTACACACTTCGTTAGCATCTGAAAGAACATCTCACATCCTTTTCTTAAAGCCAACAAGCTTCATGCTACATTTCATAAACACGTGGGTGCTTCAGTCTTGCTCGCTTTGATCTTTTTGAGCATTAACATTGGCCCTACATGCACACGGCGAAGACTACAACAACACAAAGGTTCACTTCTCGAGACCTGGAGCACAGCTGGTGTACCAACCAACCTGGTAGTTAATTGCCTTCACCTGGAGTCCCAGGTGTAAATCAGACCCTGATTAAAGAATGAAAACCAGCCGGCCTCTGGTTCTGAGAACCAACCGATGTGGAACATTGTTTCTGCCAGCGCACACACACACACACACACACACACACACACACACACACACACACGGTAACACAAAAGTGTGCGCACACATACAGCTACGTACACAGTCACATGCCTACATGCACTTACTTTTATCTCTGAACTCATGCCTGCTGGGCAGCATCTCCGGGTAATGTGTGCCAGCAAAACACACACACACAGACACAGACACACACAAACGCACACACAAATAAACAAACCAAAAAAAAAGCTCCTTCTATTCAATTCAATTCAGTTTATTTTGTATAGCCCAGAATCACAAATTGCCTCAGAGGGCTTTACACATATGACATCCCCTGTCCCAGAACCTCACATCGGATCAGGAAAAACCCTTTCACAGGGGGAAAAAAAGGGAAGAAACCTTCTCAACTTTAACTGAAGGGTGGAGGAGAGGAAATGAACCGACGGTGCAAGAATGAGATGAGAAAGATAAAGGCCGCCATGAGACAGAGCTCCGTTAGGACTCCACGTCTACCTGCGCGCGTGTGTGTGTGTGTGTGTGTGTGTGTGTGTGTGTGTGTCTCTTTCTACGCTATTGACCAGCTGCTCCCTATACTCCTCTTGCCCAAGCAGGGAGACCAGAACAAAAACAAACAATTGGAGCAATTTTCACTAAATTTAGTTCGCTCCACTCAGCTCAGCTCCTACCTTCCTCTATTTTATTTCTCCTTTGTATGCCTCCTTCACTTTCCCCCTGTGCCCCCTGCTGTTTTTCCCTCGCTTCACCCCCTTTTGTCTCCTCCGACCATAAGTGCTCTGCAAAACTGCAACGGCAAACTCACACAGTTTAAATATTTTCCACGTGGAGAATCTTTAAAGCCTCAAACACTGAACCGCCGAGTGCTTCTCTGACATGGACCGGAATCGGGCCCACGGCACGCAGCAGTCGGCCTCTTGATCTGGTCCCCCTCTAGCTCTCTTGATCTCCAGAGTTGACCAGAACCAGGACCAGAACTTGGATGGGAACAGCCCCGTCAACAGCCGTTGCTCGTGACACCTCGACGGGAGACAGACAGACGTCATGCCGCATGGATGAGAAGTGAAGTCATTATGGAGATGAGGAATGAGTGAGAGATGTGGAAGGACGAGGGCGGGGTGGGGTGGGGGGGGGGGGAACCAGATTGCTTCAAGCCTACGAGCCGAGAGATGGAATCTAACATCCTGAATCGTTAGATTTACACATCAAGTGGAAGCGGTGCTTCATTGTCAAGGCAATGGTTCAAGTATTCCTGCGCTGGTAATCCAAAGGCTGCTGTGTGATTTATAGAGGGATCCTAGTACTGTAAATCTGGAAATGCACAGCGAGGCGCGGGGACGCTGGGCCTATTAAAATCTCTGTTGCATTAGTCATATGTTGTTCAAGGAAAGAGTGTCAGTGCCACGCAGGATAAGACGGAGAGAGTCTTACGCTTCAGGTGGACGACAACCACGGTGGGCAGATTAACAGGTGAGAAAATAAAAATAAAAGCTCAATAAATCCATGAAATTGTAACAAACGTGGGCGCTTCCATATCAGGCACGAGGAGCCTTCAACCCAAATGACCCTGAGCAAAGCGTTGGTCTTTGTTCTTCCTTGGCACATATTACGATGAAAGAAATACAAAAGAAAGTAGGCTTTTTATTTCAAAGCTGTGGATATATTTGGCTGAACTGACAACCGTCCATGACTAATTTCATCAGTTGTAGCGAGCTAGCGTCGGCTAATGCGAACTTCAGAGCTGGTTGAGAATTCAATCTCCGGCTGATCGGGCCGATTCTTTTACGCATAATCTGCGATGATGATGAAGATAGAGGAAAAATAGCAAACTGTCAAAATTTTTGAGAACCCCCCCCCACAAAAAACAAACAAACATCACGCTCTCCCTGGTTCCCCTGTAGTTCACACTGCTGTAGCGTACACGGTTGCTAAGCAATGATTGGACAGACTCTGTTTGGGGGCGGGGTTTAGCAAAAAATGTTGCTACCGGGATATCAAACCGAGCGAGTAGGCGGCTTTCTCCACCGCCACACATCACGACACCAAATGAGAGGATATTCTATGAAAGAATGTTGATCCTTGAGACTCACGGTGGTCCAATACCTTACATGGTAAAAATCTTCCTTTAATGTGACACACACACACAACCACATGGAGATGCCTGCAAGCACACCGACACTGGAACACATTTCCTAACAAATATCAAGAAGTATTTTTCCGCTGTTTACCGGGGTTCTCTCTTCACTGTATTCATCCCGCTTTCAGCTGTAGTTTAAATGGCTGGAAGGCAACAGCTTGTGTTTGTTTGGACCATAATGTGGAAACAGCACCCAGCATGCACTCTGGCTGCTGGAGGATGCACGGCAATGCAATCCCTATACGTTTATCCTCCACCTCCACTCCACTCCCTCAAGCTATCCTCCATATCCATCTATCTTTTCGGCGTCCTTCCTCTTTTGATAACCTCAATCCATCAGTAAACTCTCCGCCCTCGTGTTTTCGGACTGTTTATCCTCTGATTGCAATTTTCATACGAGGTGGTCTGCTTGCAAGCCACGTGGGATGTTTTTAAACCGCAAGCGTGCATCAGTTGATCCATTGTTTACACAGTGTAATTGCAAACACATTTGTTTGCGTGGAACTGAAAAAAAACAAAAACATAATTCTCTTCCTGTGCGCGTCTTTTTTCTTTCGGCCCCCATCTCCAAGGCTTAACATTCTCCCTGTTTCCATTACACTTGTCTTTGCAGAGGTCGTCCAGAGGGATGTAGAAAGGTGAATATACATAAAAGGAGGCATGGTGTGAAAGAGAGAGGGAACAAACAAGGAGGCTAGAGATATAGAAGGAGTGCATGCCCAGGCTGGTGTTAGTAAAGCTGAGTTGAGTGGAGCCCAGCTGAGAGACACGCTACAACACCTCCTTTTTTGCAACAAACACTCATTCATACACAAACTGACACAGAGAGAAAAAAACTGAGAGACAAATAAATAGTTCCTGGAAGACGACGGAGCCGCAGTGGCAAGCGGACGTGCACGATTGGTTTAAAAAGACTCGATTGGGTCAGAGAGATGACGCGAGACGAGAGGCGGCGACAGTAAACTGAGACAGACGGGGGGAGAAGTGGAGGACTGAGTATTCAGTCGCTACTGTAGGTGGAAATCAGTATGAGAGGTTATTAAACTGGGTCATTAGCTCTACTCTCGGGAGGGGGAACACCATGAGGTCCCAGTTGCTCCTGAATCTTCTTATTTTTACCAACGGAAATATTCAAGGCACATGTTCTTGATTGTGATGACAGCAGAGCGGTGGGTCGGGCGTTATGGGAAAGTGGTTGTAAGTGGTTAAAAGCCACTTTACCACAAGTTACGTCGCTTCCGTCTTGAATGAAACCACGCGGCACTCTGCCGATACGACACTGTGATGCAGATCATGATAAAGACCGGAGCCTGGTCCCAATTGCAAAAAATACATATTAAAAGTGACAAAATGCATATTAAAGTGACACAAGAATGAAGTATGCGTCTCCTTGAAGTGACTTTTGAGTATATAGTTCACACTGGAAATGAATCGTTAAGTATGCTAAAGACAAATCAGTACTTTAGTCGAGATAAAATGATAAATGTCTTTCTAACACTTTTAGATCACATCCCAGGTCTTATTGTGCACCTATTTAACAAAAAACCCGATTTATGTTTTTCAGCGGCGAATGCTCAAGGTACAGAAGCTGAGGGCCGGCTCACTGGTTTCACTGGTTTCACTGGGTTGCATGATGTTAAATTGAGTGGGATGTTGATGTCCCAACATACGCATCGTAATCAGAGCATTCCAAGTTCCTGACGTCTCGGCAACGAACTCTTTATTTAAGGTTCGGGGTCCGATTAGACGTTAAGTTAAGTGAGGTGCACACGTCCCGTCTCGTGCTTCAAGTCACTTTGGACTCACTGACCAAGACCCCGATCTTTCAAACGCAAAGGCTCTTAGTGAGGCCCTAAACAAAACCATACAAATATTAATCATGGAAATGGAGGAACTTCTGCAAAACATTAAAACAATGTGCTCATGGTGACACAACATGAGGAAACAGTATTATGTCTTTGGAATAATATTTGGCCTTCTCATTGTTAAATCTATAATTGGCGGAGGCCTTCCAAAGTCATGTGGTCAATGTTCTATTAAAGACTTTGGGCAGAAAATAGAAAAGTATGACTCCTATTGTTCTTCTTTTACTGTTTTTGGAAAAACGATTGCTGGTGGGACAAAATCACAAATACACGTTTTCCTCTCGCCTGCAGTCTCGATCGTTTTGGTCCCCAAATTAATCTCACAGACTCAACTGCAATGTCTCTTTGCATAAATCATGATCCGGTTGCTCGAGATAATTCACAGACTTTGTTGTGAATTATAGTTCCTCCATATGGAAGACTTTGAAATGCGTCTCAATCACTTGATGTTTAAACAGGAAAAAAAAAAGAGACAGTTATTTATGTACAAAACACACACACACACACACATCAGCTACATGTTGTGTAGTGTACTACAGTGCAGTCAGACAACGAGTGCAACATGTCTCTCTCACTCACACACACACACGCACACACACACACGGCAACAAACAAACACATGCCACAGATGAAAAGCTTGTGAATAAACTTTTTTTCCAAAAGTCATATAAACATTTCTATTAATTTGACAAATTGTGCCAACTCATGGTGATCTTCAACTTGATTAGGACAGTGTGTGTGCGTGTGTGTGAGGGAGGGGGAGGGGGGGGGGGGGGCGTATGTGTGTCGCTGTGGCATGCACTTATTGTAAGTCGCTTTGGATAAAAGTGTCAGCTAAATGACATGTAATGTAATGTTTAATTGTGTCTTGCAGACATGTGTGTTTGCATCGCTGTCGTGTTTGTTTGTGCATACAGCATGTTGTTGTTTAAGAAGTGGTTGCATGTTTACAGCAGGAAACAAAAGAATGGGGTTTACTGACGGGGACACTCGGCAGATCGAGTGCTTACATTTACAGCAGGTGTGTCTCAGGAATGAAAAGCAGGTGGTCGGTTTGGCTGTGAAAGACAAATAATAATAATAATAAATAACTACAACTTCATCATACAAATAAACAAACAAACACGCTGTCTGTGTGTGCTACGCCCGACAGCAGAGCAGAGGAAATCAAGTCCGCACATCAAACAGTCCGCTTGACCTCACACCCGGCTGGACACACAGGAGGTGTTCTTCTCTGCCCCCGGCCTGCAGAAATTAATGAAATAGCTGCCTGACACAGATATGAGGGCGCTTGAATCTGTCAGCATGCGGTCATGAGCCGACTCTCTTTAGGAGAAAGGGATGAAAGCAAAGAGAGAAGAATGCCCGAGGTTGAGGTATTTTGTGTCGTGGGCTTTTTTTTTCATATATCATTGTGTTTTAACTGTGGTATTATAAGCTACTACTTATTGTATATGTTATGTTATGACATAAGTCAACCCTCGAGTACATCGATTGCCGTTCGCATGGCATCACACGCTGGCTGTAAAAACCAAAGTATTGGACAAAAGTAATCTTTATCCTGATGGTGACACTACAGAAAAGTTTAAAGGGATCCATAGTCAGTGTACTGCGGTCAGTTTGGGGGGAAAGGACGGGAGTACGAGCACGGGGGCGGAAAATATATTTTAGCTTATAAGAAAAGGCACATCTCTATATACTAAACATATAAATCAATCTAAATGGCACTGACGGTATCTTCACCACTTTACCTCACAGTCAGACGGTGACCTTGACTTAAATCCATCGACGTCGTCTTCAGAGCTCTTTTGACTCTCCAAAAGTTATTGCAATTCACCGACATGCGTGCGTGCACCATGATTATGGTGAACGACGACGCGTCTTCATGTCGTGGTCATTGAAGGGAGGTCATTTGAACTCTTGTGTACACATGCATTTTATTTGCATTGACGAGATCCCTTTCAACCGTCTTACGTTGAGAAATGCATCCTCAACCTGCAAACTGCGAGGATATTTTGTCTGCATATGTATAGCGAAACAAGAACACACACGCACACAAATAAAAGGCACGCCTCATACCCAGACACAAACACACGCTCTCTCCCTGTGTGTAATCCCATCTGATTTCGCCGACACTCTGTTGTTAGAAGCCTCCGCTCTCTCCCGGCGCTGCCTTTGAACTCGGCTGCCAAGAAAGTGCAACGCCGCGTGCCTCTTTCTCCGACTCTCAGGAATGATCAGGAACATCATAATGATGAAAATTGGCAGTGGGGCGAGGAGCTGAGTGGGAGCAGAAGGCCCGGACAAAAAAAGCCAGCGAGAGGCTGGAATATTGTCAACGTGTTGTTAATCAGCTGCGGCCCGAGAGCGGAGGTGTGCGAGTGTGTGAATTCCTGCGCGTTTGAAACATTTCTGGATGAGAATTCTTCTGTTAGGGTGTGTGTGTGTGTGTGTGTGTGTGTGTGGGTGATGTCAGGCTACATCACAGCTTATTGCCAACGAGTGGGCCCAGAAGACTTGAACAGTCCTTGTTATCTCACAGATCCTCCACAATCCGGTGGATCCCGACACCTCGGATGGATGAACATCGTCTTTGGTTGACGAGGGTCCACTGTTTAAAGACGCTGAAGTCGCTGTTAAAAGCATAACAATGTTTTTTTCAAGATGATATTGAGTCTGAAAACCTGTTTCAAACTCTGTTCCGCTTCTCTCCGATCTGCCGTGACTTTTTGGGCCTTTTCTTCTCTTCCGTTAGGTCACTTCCTGGGGAACCACAGTGTGCTGGACATCCTGAGGCAGGAGGGCTACCAGATCGTCCACGTGCCCTCTGATCACCAAGAGCCCATCCCAGAGTGAGTGCAACAGCCCACGGAGCATGTGATTGGATTAAAGTGCTGTGGTTACAAAGACGCACAAACATAAATATGTTGTTAAAACAACAGGAGAAGCAGATGATTGCTTTTGGGTTCATAAACGACAACATGCAGGGGTTGTTTGACATCGCGGAATCTACCAAAGTTCATAATCGTCTCGTATTTTATTCTGGGAGGCAAAATAATGCAATCACGAGCACCGGAGGATGCCAGTTTTGCGCCGGCAATCAATCACAGGTTACACTTGATATCCTAAAAAGAGGATGTACGGAAAAAAAAGACGAAGAGGGTGTGACATCACACACACTGTACGGGAATATGGACTGCGAAAGAAAACATTTGTGCACTCTTATGTTTTTGGCCGGCGAGCAGATACGCGTGGACATCCATCACCTCGGCCAGGCAACATCCATCTCACACACAGAGTCGAGCTATTTAACCTCAGTAGATTTATTGAAGCGCAACGATGATACGGTCCAAATTGGGCTCTGTAACAAATAAAACTATGCAGGAATCCTTTGAAACTGCACACATCAACTCCCTCACCTACCTCCTCCCCCCCCCCCTCCCTTCCTCCCTCGCTTGCCAAAGGCGAGCAGCCAGTGGGGGTTCTGCCTGTTCTCAGCAGCCACTGGTACCACGGTCAACACACACACACACACACACACACACACACACACACACAAACACTTACCCGTGTGTATGCCGGGCGAGTGGAGGGATGCACAGTGCCAAGGAAGGTTTGTACACACACTTCAACTCACGAAGCCTTGGCGTCCTGCTGCACATTCACAACAACCTTACACAACCCCTCCTAATAACTCAGAGTGTGTGTGTGTGTGTGTGTGTGTGTGTGTGTGTGTGTGTGCACCCCCATTCCTTGGCGCAGAGCAGCTCCCCACTCACCGAAGAGATTGATCCATGGTCCCATGAGAATGTCGGAACGAAAGCCACTTGAATTAGGGCGAAATTGGAAACAACACAAGGCATTCCTTTAGAAACAGTAAACGCCTCCATCCAAACATTACAGGCGAGGCGTTCACTGACTTCTCCGTGCAAACTTCACATCCGTAAACGCAGCCTCCCGATCTCCCTTACGGAGTGTGTGGAGTTGTGGGCTTTAGCCGGTGGTTCTGGCTTCAAAAGCTGACAAGTGGACTGACTTACTGTGGTCACGAAACACTCTGCGCGTGCACACACACACACACACACACACGCTCAAATGTGTGCACAGACACATTTACCTCCCTGATGGAAGGTGACAAGACAGGCGAAGGAAAAACACCACAAGATGGCAGAATAGGTGTTTAGGAAAGCTGTTCGCCTCAGAGCTGGAGTGTTACGGCCGTCTGGCAGAAGGTCTTAAAGAGGGTATTATTGTATGACTGACAGACAGAGTGGGCTGGAGGTGGGTTTGGCTCCACAGTAGCTTGACCGCAGGCCTGGAGCTATCATCACCCTGACTGAGAGGGAGGGGGGGGGATGTCTGTAGAAGTAGAAGTGCAGACCATCAAATTCAGGATGACCGGAGGGACTAGACCAATGAGTGAGCTGTAGAAATCCTGACTTAGTCCCATCCCAGGATCCATATCATGTTTGATACATTATTTAGTAATATTAACGTTTGACACGAGCATAAGAAATCCTGTGTTTTTTATTTGTATTCCAATGGATAACTCCTTTAGATGATGTGTGCAATAGGCTTTTTTTTTTATGTTCTAGCTTGAAACACAAAGTCACATGCGAGCCATATTGACAGTTAAAGAACAGGAGAGGAGAAAGTATGAGTAATGGGTGGAAGCTAGAGGAGGATGGCAAAAGTGGCGTGGTCGGCATTTCTGGGTGGTCTGCTTTTGGGCAGATGTCAGTTTAGATGCAAAGGTACGGTCACTTCCTCTAATGTTGCCTGCTGGGTATTTCTGCCTCTCAGCGCAGCGTTTATAGAGCAACGCCTCCACGTCCTTGATGGAGGTAAAGAGATGACGAGAGGAAAGCAATGGTGGTCAGAAACCACAAACGATAACATTTAAAAAGAGAGACAGCGTTATAGTTTCCTTATTTTCCATCTATGAGTCAAAGGTTTCAGTGATACCTTTGCATACGACTAACACCCCCGACTGACTCCATATCCTCTCCATCTGTTTCTTTTCCTGCTCCAGGAGCAAACCGGCTAAAGAGCCTTCGGCGCGGTCCGGCGCGGAGGCCACCGACGGCAGCACGTCGTCCCCCGACAGCTGGCTGACCAGTCCGTCCGAGCTGGAGCTGGACTACGAGGAGGGCCTGCCCGGCCTCGGAGACGAGGAGCTGCCTCACATTCTGCTCCCCGACAGCCTGAGCCAGCTGGAGGAGTTCGGACGACACAAGCGGCCTCGCAAAGCCCACCGGGGCCACGGGAGGCCCCGCCTCTTCAGCGACCTGTGGGTTCGCATCGGGGACAGGTGAGAGATACCTGACCGGTTCACCGCGGGCACTTTCAGCTTGACGACACCAGAACAGCCCTGACTTCTTGCCCTCTTCCCTCCCCCCCCCCCCGCAGCACGACTCCGCCGCCGAGTGTGAGGAGAATCAACGGCTACGTGACAGCGGAGCCTCCGCTGACCCATCAGGAGCAGCACAGTCGGATGGAGGTCTCTGCCACAGAGCGACCTCCCAGTCCAGCTTCCTCCACGTCGCCCGACCCCAGCTCGGCCCGGCCGGCCTCAGCCCACCGCGCCATCACGCTGCTGTCCTGTACTCTCGCCTGGCTGTTAACACACATGCTGTTCACCTCCTGACCACCGCACCGCGTTATCGCTGCTGCCTCCACGCCAAAGCAGTGGACTGTGATAAACGAGGAATGAGCATCAACGTATTGCAGAAAGGAGACGGAGGCGGAGCCTCCATCGACGGCGAGGGATCCGCTCCGGTTCCGCCGAAGTCTCCACAAGCTTGTCGAGTCTCAAAAAACGTGCGGGACACAAGCAACGAATGGACTGTGTTCTTCAAGCCTCGTGAAAGTATTACGGTAGAATAACAAACACATAGAGCCACGAAGACGATGTAACGAGTTTGAGTGGTGGAACTTCCTGCCGAATAAAACCTGTAATACTGTGTAGAAAAGTAAGACGTTAATAACGAGAGTAGGACGTACTAATAACAGTTATAGCTCTGTGATAAATGAGTTGAATACATTCAGTCAAACAGGACTGTGTAGGAGGTGGAGCACTCTGTTGCCACTGCTTTTTGTAAATTGTGCATTTTGTTCATAAAAAAAAACCCAATATTGTATATTTATTATTTCTGGAAGAAAAGAGTATATTTTCTTGCTTTTTGAAGATGAATGAAAAAACGAATAAACTTTGAAAACGTGATTCACGATTACTTTCTTTCCTTGTTGGAAGACATAATAGAGACATATTCCCTTTCTAATACATTTTTATATTGATTAACCACAGTAAGCTTTCTTTGGATGAAGTATGTGGCGTCAATGCATTTTGGTGTATTCAACAGAAATGTGTTGAAAATTAAGCAAAATTCAGAGACGCGTGTACATGTCAAAGATGTATATTACAAAACTTAATGTGTCATGTTTAGTTTAACATGCGAATGCTTTTATTGACTCCAATACAAAAAAAAATGAGTGTACATGATGTTGGACTGTGAGTTAACCTCGTGTATACCGTAAATTCTCATTAATGATGTACTGAAAACATAAGTTAGCAAGTTAAAAGCAGATGGAGTTGACAGTGAGTGCAGAAGGGGGGAAACGTGTGCAACAAGTGGTCTCAATCTGCCACCTGCTGGATAAAACCAGGAACCACCATTCGCCTGCAGCCTCTGATGAGACTAAGTGCCACTCGGGGTGATGCACCAGGCAACCACAACCATCAGGGGAAGTCAGAGAGAGGGTTGCAGCTCTTTTCCTTCAGAGAAACAGGAAGTCGGGGGAGCGATGACACCAACAAATGGCCATGTTGCTGTGCTCTCACATGATCGGCTGGTTTGAGTCCACAGTCACGACACGCTGATGATGTGACCTTTGATTATGGCCACCGGCTTTTCACATCGCTCTTCGAAGTTAAAGTCGTTGCTGTGCGCTGAGCATAATGAAAAATGATGATAAGATTTATTTGTTTACTCACTGAAAGCTGCAAAAAGATGTGCGAGCAGGAGAAGAATATGTTCTCTTGCAGGTGACTTAAAGCTTAATAAGTGCAATGAAGAGCCCAGTCTGTAACGGCTCGGTGGTCAAAACAAGGCCTACAGAAGTTATTGCTGATGTCGGCTGATTGATGGACATTCAACTGTGTCATGGTCAAATACATGTGACATGGGAGAGGACTTCTTGGCATGCACAGATTGTTGCGTTGATGAAATGCGTTTAGCTTGGAGGAGTCTCCTTCATTGCAATGTGATTTATAATAAAGTTTATACATTCTACACGCGTCTCAAGGGACGCTGAAAGTTCATTGCCAGAAGAAGAAGAACAATCTTTTCCAGATTCTAGTTCTGCTTTTATTTGTCTGAAGCTTTACATCCACAGGGCAGCACTCTTTATGTAACAGAGATATCTTTACTGTAGAAAGTGGCGAGAAGATGGAGGAGCAGTCGCAGTTTAAGAGTCTGAACCTTTTCGTAGCGTCCAGCTGCCCGAGTGGCAGACACTCGACCCAAATGGGCTCCTTGCATTGATTTATGCCATGTGTTTATCACTAAATGTAATGTCAACATAGTGGCCACTGAGGCCATTTAAATGAAACAAGACAAACTGTGTCGCACTGCTGTAGTTGGCACTTTCGCCACTAGGTGGCGGTGGCGTCACACAATAAGTTGAGCTACAGCACAAACGGCACAACGCCTGTGCATCGGTGTAAAGGCCTCATCACCGGAGCACGAGACTGTAGATATGCAGAAACAGAGTAAGGCATTGCTTTATGGATACCATATCTGAGTAGACAATATTTATATTCAAAACAAAAATTATACAATCTAATATGACGTGATATTTAATCCAATAAAAATCATTTACAAGTGTAGTTTAGATGAACCAATGAAAACTGGACCCAATGATCTGATTCCAACTTTGTATTCCACATAGTTCAGAGCTTCTGTTTGCATGGTATTTTAAAATCATCCCAAAAACATGTAGACCCGAATGCATTCACAAATATTCCATGATTCCTATATTTATGTAGAAACGATATATTTTAAATTATTCAAGCATCTCTTGCAACGTGTATCACATTACACTGATCACTGACCATTAAATATCACACACACAAATTCTATTTGGTTTTAGGTTGTATTTTTACAAGAAAATCTAAGATTTAAATTATGTACGACGTGTATAATATAGGTTTTTTTTTCTACAAGAAAATCTAAGATTTAAATTATGTACGACGTGTATAATGTAGGTTGTATTTCATGCCGACTCAGTTAAAATTGTGTAGCACTTTCAAAACAAGAAAGGACATTCATGTGTGATTGCGTAATAAATGGAAGGAACATCATGGCTTAGTTTTACTCACTTTTATGATATGGGATAACGACTTTTAATCATTTAATCGTCTCTGCGTCATTTAAAGGCATCAGCTGAATTCTTTATGCTCGACGTTGGCCTTGAATCCAGATACATAAATACATGTCACTGACTACAACGTGCGCCTGTGATATCAAAGCAATACCAACATTAAAAGAGCCATATCAAAACTTCAAATAAATAATCAACCCCATGAATAAATCATATATATCGCACTAACCTGCAAAACATGTAGTTTACCTATGTCTAAAGTACAGTGAGTTTAATTTTGACATCAGCTTTAACCTGATGCTACCAACACCGCTTATGATGTTTTAATGAAATGCATCCAAGCAATATCTACAAGATAAAATGTTCTCTTAATATTAACGTTACACGTATGTTTCAAGAGAGCCTTCCTCTCTTAAATAGTTTCCTATTTAGCGAGGGCAAGTTTTTTAGAACAAACAGCCTTTTCGCCCCTTAAGCCAAGACAGGACAATATTTGCCTTCGCTAGAATACCATTTTCCCTGGACTTTGGGGTGTTGTTTGAAGGAGTGGGGGCCTTGACAGGGCGCTCTGAGGGCTGACCCTCACTCCACCGGGGACACGCCGCCCGCCGCATATAAATAAAAGATTACAGTGGAAAATCAATTTCTGAGCAAACTCATTAAAAATGCCCCTCGCCTTAAATGATTCCCATTTCCTTCCATTCAACCTGTTAATGCCTGGCTGTCCCTGAGACCACCACCTCGTCCCATCCCACCCCTCCTCCCTCCATCCTCCCTTTACCCTGTTGCTCTCCCCCGGTGGTAATTACTTGCACAAGTCGTTTTTTGCCCTTTGATTTGCACCGTTTCACAAATGAAGGTTAAGTTTGTTTAACCGTGCTGGATTTGCCAGTCATGTTAAAGCATATAATGTGGCAGGTCCTGGGTTTCTCCACACACCTCCGACACCCCATGGCCCGCCTCATCCCCCCTCCCTCCCTATCTCCTTCCCTGTTGGGGGGGGGGGGGGGGGGGGGGGGCTCCAAGGTTAAGGCTTACTGAGCCTGAGGAGGCCTGCAGTGGATCAGGCTTCAGACCCATTGACTTGACTGAAAGGGGACCAGGAAGTTGTAGAAATCACCTCTGGTAACAGGATTAAGAGTCAAACCGCTGTGTTTGCTCGGAGGATGTTAAGGTGCTCTCAGTCAGCCACTGAGATGATGGAGAGGATGAAATAGGAGCTTTCCTTTAATCGTCTCTCCAAGGTCTTGGACCTAGAAGCTATCGTCTTATACTCCTTTACAAGTGCTGGAAAAAAAAAAAAGAAAAAAAAGAAATGCACAATAGCGAAAGACACACAGGTGCAAGGGAGTGTTTTCACATCGCAGCGCCTTGGCCTCGTCTTTGATCAATACCTGACAGAGAGTGAAAGTCACCGGAGCCAAGGTGAACATTGATCTCGGGCAGCTGGAGCCGTTGAGAGCATTTTAAGTGTGCGTCGCTTTGATTGCCGAGCTGCCGCCTGATCACACGCAATAACACGCAGAGGAGTTTGTCATCACGAACACAATGCAGGGGCTCGCATTCATCATCAGTGCGTTGTCTCTCGGCTAATCAGCTCTATTGTGGCGAGACGCGAGAGAGAGAGGAGCGTATAGGCGCCGGCTGGTTGTTGCTGAGGGATGTTTACCAAAAGTCTTCTTATTTTGTAACACTGGATCTCTACTGATGAGTTACTGCATGAACGTCTGTCTCCCCTCAGCATGGCCCGTGCGGTGGATGTCACCCCACATCACACGAGAGCTTTGATTCTCTGTCTAGCCGAGGAGCGGCCATAAAGCTTTGGGAAAACAAAAGTGTGTTTAGCCGCACAGATAGCACTTCTTCCCTTCAGATAATCCCGCTGATAGCGAGAGAGGCCAAGCGGAGGTGTTCGGGGAGCTTCACTCACCTCGCGGCTCATCCGTGTTTGTGCTGGTTGAGACATTATTCTCTCCCATTGTCCGCGTCCCCCCTTGAAGATGTGTGTGTGTGTGTGTGTGTGTGTGTGTGTGTGTGTGTGTGTGTGTGTGTGTGTGTGTGTGTGGCTTTGAGCTGTGGCCTTGTGGTGCTTTAACTCCAGTCAGGTGCAAGTCTCCAAAGGCGAGGTGGCATCTGGTGAAGGATTATTCATATAGCTCCGTTCATAATAAATGATATTTATCTTTGTTAATTCAGAACGCATGTAAAAAAAAACAAACAAGGGAGAGAGATTAAAGATGAAAAAAGACATTTTATTTCTTTTTTTTTCAGGGGGTTATAAATCCCGTAAAGAATAGCAACGATTAATTATTGTCCTAAAATGATTGCCTGTATAGCCACAGCCTAATATAGCTTAGTGCTGAAACCCATACTGGTGCACTGGGTGACTTATTCCAGTTCCAATGAACATGACCAGTGTTGTTTGTTCTCAGCCACCGCATTTGCAATCTCTGGAGCGAGCATGTTTACACTGCCTTAGTTTAGCAGGTCATTGTCTCTGTGCTGAAGGCATATGTCAACCAATGAGACAGTACGGCTCTTTTATGTGCTTTTAGTAGTTTGTAGATAAGGAGAGAGATGAGTACGCTACATCATACTGTGGATGTGTGACTTATTTATTTGACCATATATGGTTAGTTTTGAACTTTTTCTAATGGGATTCTAATAATAAAGATGATTGTCACCCTATTCTCCCCAAAGATTGTGTGTATTACAGTGCAAAATACAAACTGCGAGCATATTGTGTCGGAAAACGAACGTGTAATTAAAGTACGAGAATAGTGAACACGGATATGCTGCGCCGCTGGTTCTATATTTCAACATGCAGTGAGGTAAAATAGTTTGTTTTGAGTGCCGAGGTAGAAGGAGCGAGTGTGTACCAAGGAGAGCAAAGTAGGTACAAAGGAGAGAGGAATACCGCGTGTCCATGTGCGCGTGCGTGTCGTTGCGTGTGCATTGAAGGATGGTGGGGAGAGTGTTGTGTTTCACAGTTTTTTGCCATGATGCACTGCTTTATTATTCTGCACAAGGGGCACTTCACATGCGGAATGGCTTCTCTTTGATATCGACAGCAGCTTGAGGGAGAGAGTGCACTCAAAAACAGGCGCGGGGACGAATTTATTCTGGGAGAAAAAAACAGATAGTTGTGTACTTCCCCTGGCAGTGGTTGCCGCACATGCGAAGAGCCAACCGCTTTGATGCTCCAGCGGTGACACTCCACACGCTAATGAAATATGGTAATTACAGCCACATGAAAGCCCCCCGCGCGCAGAACTGGAGAAAGGGTATAAAAAAACAACAAATATGACTTTATCCAAAGATACCCACTGTGATTAATTCTCCTTTTCGTAAACATATATTTTATGCCGTTCACTTGCGACAAAGCCGTGTGGGCCATCAGTTGACCCAGGAACTGGAGGGGGGGGGGGGGGGGGGGGGGGGGGGGGGGAAAGGTCCGCTGATTAAGAACCTTATTGTTCCCATTCAATAGAAGACCCTGTCTACTGGATAACACAGGATGGAGCAGTGGGGAGGAAAAAGGACCTCCAAGGAGGTGCACTGCCTCTCTAATTTAGGCCCATTCTTTACAGCAGCAGATATGTTTCCCTGTTTTGAAATGTACCTAATCTGGAAGGCAAAACTGGCTCTGCGGCCCAAAAAACCTCTCTGGTTCAGAAGTCCCATTTGTAGAAAAACTGGTAACCTGATTGTGGGAGGTAAGAGATTTAAAGGAACGTATTATGTTTAAAGTTTGCACAATGGCAATTGGAGCAATATGCTTGCATTTTCCAGTCAAGCTCCAACAGTCCCAGAAACAAATCAGAGCACACGAGGGAAAGGACCACGACTTGATATATACTGTCAGTTACTTTTTCTTTTTTTGAGGGGGGGGGGGCAAATGGTTGTATGATTGTGCTGGAAGTGAGCGGGGCAGATTTGGAATGGATGGTGAATTTGGCAGAAGATTTGTTAGAGATCAATGAGGCACAATCGACTCACTGCCGATAAAGACAGAGACGACGTGAGAGGGAGAAGGACGAGAAGAAGCAGAGACGGCTCGGTGGAGGATGTGAAAACCGCAGCGTGGCTGGGAGCATATCGTCAGTATAAATGATATATTACATTACATGTCATTTAGCTGACGTTTTATCCAAAGCGACTTACAATCATGTTACATTCATACACTGTAGAAGAGCTACAGGGAACAATGCAGGGTTAATAGTCTTGCTCAAGGACACATCGACTAGGGAGGGGATTGAACCGCAAACCCCCTGATTGAAAGACGGGCATGCTAACCTCTGACCCACAGTCGCATTCTGTTGGTTGTTGTCATAACCACATATATTTGCAACCATGGTGAAAGAATAATAAAGCTAGAATATTCTAAAACGTTTTTAGTCGCCGGGTTTTGTCAGACGGCGTGAAATCTATCGCAAAAAATGAAAATAATGTATTCTCGGAGAAGCTATGGATTTCACCTACAGCTAGGAGCAATAAAGGACGACTTTATGACGCCGTATCCAAAGTCCACGGAAGATAGATTTCATAAACGATAATTTCCATATACTTGACACATAAAAACAGGTGGAGTGACACGACGCACTGCTCGTCTCTGACGAGGATGACGGAGAGAGAACAGGCGGAGGAGGCTGTGTTTGACCATCAGTGTTTGCTTTCAGTCAGACGGCAGAGCAGTCTCCCATCCTGTCACACTCACACACACACACACACACACACACACTCACACACACACACACACACACACACACACACACACTCACACACACACACACACACACTTTCGCCTCGCTGACCCGCTCTCCCGGGGGATGCAGACCTCCACCCTCTAGAGGTCAGGGAGAAGGTGGAGGTCAAATGGGCTCTGATAAGTCCTGCTAATAGGACGGTGTACGTGTGTGTGTGTCTGAATAGGTCGTTTGGGGGTCTGACCAGCTAACTGGGGCTAAGTGAACAAACACACAGCGACACACACACACACACACACACACACACACACACAGCGACACACATGCTGTAAGCATGCATCCACACTCTTTAAGGTCAGAGCACAGGGTGAGAATGTTAAATGGCCAAGCCGGGGACATCAAATATTTTCCTACCCATCACTATCAGCAAACCACCTGCCTGAAATCTTTGTGTGTGTTTGTGTGTGTGTGTGTGTGTGTGTGTGTTGTGTGGTGTGTGTGCGTAGGAGAGGGTGGCTGAGAATCATTATAGGCTTAGCTGACTATGACAGCACGCACTCAGTCAGTCAGACAGACAGGCGGGCAGACAGACAGATAGACAGGGTGTTTTGTGGGGTGGGCGCCAGCAGAGTAGACAGATGGGAGCGTTTTGGGGGCGGACTGCAGCGCTCAGATAGGGAGATCATTCCCCACCCTGCGTTTCTCATACCCCCGGCTCCGTTTATCGCTCTCCTCAGGTGTCTCCAGGTAACTCCAAGGCCACGTCGCTCTTAAACCCACGACAGTCAAGGTAACGGTAATTGCGGAATGGTACTCGTAAAAAAACGCCTGTTTGCCGACAGCTGAACTCCGCCCCGCTTGCTTCAGACGCCAAAATGCAGGAAGCAAACGGATCACAGGACGAGGTGACATGGCGTGGTGCTGCTCGAGCTTGTTCTCTTTTCCGCGCTCCATCAAATCTACTTTACTTCCTCTTTCCGCCTTCATGCCAGCCCTCACTCGGCCTCCTGCTTCCCTTGTTAGGACCTGTCAGCATTTGATAGCAGTTCCTGAATTTTCATTCTATTTCATTCCCACTCTGTTTCCCACGTCTTTATTCCCCCCTCCCCCCCCCCTGCCCATATTTCTTTGACTTTATGACTAACTTTGGCTCCCTCCCTATTTTAATGTTTCATTCCAGGTGATAAGAGGAGGCCGAGAAATGGGTCAGACTGCGCCGGTTAATGTGGTCAAAGGGCAGCGGCTGTGCTGTGGAGTGGGGGGTGGGGGGGAATCAGTCAGTCAGTCAGTCCAAGTCGAGACCGGACCGCGGTCGCCTTTTGGACCACGTGGACCTTCGCCAGGCCGCCTGCGCACAAGCCCGGAAAACATACATGTTGAAGCAATTGTTCATATCTGTCCGATGAGTCATTATCTGCCAATCTATCAAGATATTGATCAAAAGTTTGTATATCTCCACTGTCACATGTACTTACCCTCTGAAAGGCGATAAGATTACTGCTTCTCTTTGCACACAGGCCAATAAACGCAGATGTGCGCACACGTAACACACAAGTGCATGCGTGCTGCAAATATGCCGTGTGTATATTTGTAGACATAAACTAAACCCATTGTATACAGGCAAACATGTACAGCACACACGTACTTCACACACACACACACACACACACACACTGTACAGTTCACTGTCAAACACAGTCACAGTCCATCTCCTCACTTTCAACAATCACTTGTTTGTTTCAGACCACAAACAAACAACTCACTCCCCCACATAGTGGTCATTGACACAGACTCTCCTCCATCTTTTGCTCTCTTGTCCTCCCTAACCCCTCTCCCTCTTTGTCCCCTCTCTCGCTCTCTCTCTCTCTCTCTCTCTCTCTGATTTCATCCCTCGCCCTGCTCCGTCCATTATAAATTCATTGTATGCCGTCGGCTGATTGAAGTGATGGGCTGATTCCTCAGAGCTTCCTGCCTGATGGAGGGTGCTATAGCAAATAGCCCAATGGGTCTGTTTAGATAACACTGACCTCTCGCAAACCACCGCCACATCCGCCGCGAGTGAGTGAGCTTTGTGGGACTCAGTGTCATCCATGAGTGGAAGGAAGAACAAAATAGGGAGTTTTTTTTAAAGGAAGAACAATTTATTATTCTCAAATTGGAAGATAGAAAGAAAGAATAAAGAAAAGAAAGAGGAGAGAATGAAAGATATGGATTGGGAGGGGGGGTTAGAGAGGGAGAGTAAAGGGGAGAACTTGGGTGGGCAATGATGTAAAGCGTATTGTAACTCCCACCTGCCCTCTCCATGAACAAAAGTGTTAGTCATCATCAGGGTGAATTGTGAGGGGAGACAAGAGGCCGCTTCGTTGGTCCCCCTGATCTGCATTCTGCCCATGGGGTTACCAGGGTAACGAGTACAGTACACCGAGGGCCGAGGAGGGTGAGGGGGGCATGGAGAGGGCACTCACCCTTTTCCTTGGAAATGGATATTCATGCCTTTTGTTCTGCAAGCATTACGATTGATTATGCAGAGAGAGAAAAAAGAGAAAAAAGAAAATCTTGTTTAAGCGGCCCGCCCTCTCGGCTGGCCTCAGACACCGCGTGGCCGACAGGGCTTCACCTGGCCAGCAGATCAGCGCTGATAGATGCTAATAGCAGCAATAATAGAAAGCACATAAATAATGCTCATGCATTTGTCGTGGTAAAATAAATCTTAAAAGACAGACAAGGTCACTTCATTGACCCTGTCTGTCTGTCAACCCTCTGTGTTGACATCCGTCTGTCCAGAAGCCACAGTATGTGTTGCACAACAATGCTCCACATATTTCTTTTGTCCAGATAACATCTCTCTCTCTCTCCTGCATATGAATTCACATACGTTTGCCGGTGGTGTGTTCGGGCCCATGTGCGCGGCTCGTATCCGCGTCCGTATCTGCGGCCTTGTGCTTAAGTACCCACTTTACGACACGCATCAGAACACACACGCGGCGTCTTGAAGTGTGCATTTAAAAAATAATGGCCCTTGGCATTATGCAACGCTTCGCACACACTCGGCCCGGTTTTTCAAAACGTTACGGAGGGCAATATCACGGCTCGTCTTTTGAAAGCTGGGGGCTGTAAAACGTCGTCGTAACTCCCGCATGTGACAAAGATGTTTTGCAATGGCACCATTAAAAGCTATTGACAGAGCACGGGGCCATATAGAGCAGAGGAGGGTAGCCAGCCGTGAGCGGAGGTGGACCGCTCGCCTGACGCAGCACTGAAAACAAGGCATTCCTTACTGCGAGGAGTGCAGCTGCCCTAAGATAATGTTGTTCTTTAATTAAACTATCTCTGCAGCGCTGTGAAAAAGAGTGTGGGGGTGGGGGGGGGGGGGGGGGGGGGGGGGGGCAGAGGTACCTTGGGCCAAACAATGCATTATGAATTCTGAGTATTGTTGGTTCTTTGGATAGTGTGTGTGCGTGTGTGTGTGTGTGTGTGTGTGTATGTGCGTGTGTGTGTGCGTGTGTGTGTGTGTGTGTGTGTGTGTGTGTATGTGTGTGTGTGATTGTGTGTGTGTGTGTGTGTGTGTGTGTGTGTGTGTACACTTTCTAGACTGATGGCCAATTAAAACAAGCCTCGGCAGCAAAAACATGAAAGTGACTCCTGCAATGACAGTTATGAATCAGCCATCGGAGCTCATTACAGGAATCAGGTGATCGGCATCTGAAGCCGCTTTGGTTTACGAGATTAAAAACCTGGAACAGAATATTGTCACCATGACCCAGCACATGTGGTCTCATAACATTGTGAAATGACAGACATGCTGTGTATGCATTACCCGCATCAACGACACCGAAACAAATATATGTATGGGATTTTTTGGATATTTCAAATAATATCTTGTTTTATAGGTTATATCTGCCATATATTGTAGCCCACTAAACCCACAACAAGAATAAATTACATTTGTCCTACAATAATCCAATAGGATGGAAACAGCTGATAGTTACGTTTTGACTACATTTGTATTGCTTATAATTAGTAATAATATTATTGTAGATTTAAAAAAAAGAAAAATCTTTTGGAAATTAACATTAATTAATCTCTTTATGAATAAGTCTTATGTTGATCCCCAGTGCCTGATACAGTCAGATGTGCAAATCAAATGCGTCTGAGGCTCGTTTTTTGAGTGTCGCAGTGAAGTAACTTGATCCGAGCGGCGGAGGCTCAGCGCGGCTGCTGCAGACACGTGAGAGGAACAACCTGCGCGTCGGTCCGCGTCCCGCAGGCCTCGGGCGGCCGCCGCCTGACAGCAAGTTGGCGCACAGAGAGAGAGAGAGAGAGCTCGCGCAGTCCGACTGAAGCCGAGCGGCGCCGAGGCCGGAACGGGGTTCCGAGAACACGTCGCAGAGAACGAACCGCGCGCGCTCCCGGTCATCCTAACGGGCGCTGCTGGGCCTGCACTTCCCCCCCGCCGCCGCTAGGAGGAGGTGTGAATGAAGACGGGGAGGACTGAGAACTGCAAACTCAGCTCCGGTGAAAAATCATGAACGGGGTGCACAGGGAAGCAAGTGAAAATCGACCCTATAAATGAGTGGATGAATAAATAAATACAATGTGGGGAGTAGGGATAAATAAATGTACGTTTAAAATATATAGATATATATAAATAGATGTTTATAAATATTTAATCCCACCTTTGGTCTAGTTCAACCATGTGAGAAAATAATCATATTATGGAAAGTGGATTTTAGTAAAAAGGGGCCGCGAGAATAAGAAGAAGAAAAAAAAAATGTAATTTAGGATTCAAGATTTCCATTTGGCCTCCTGAAAGAGACTTAACGCCAATTGTCCCGCTGGTCATCGCGATAGAATGCAAATGCCCAGATCTATAGGGCCCGGTGCGGGGAAAGCCATTGATTTGGGATGAATACAGTGGCTACTCTCAGGCCCTTCACAGTTATTAGGACTAATAGAGAAACATAAAATAGTGAGAGAGAGGAGCACGGATCCGCACAAATGCTCTAAATAGCCGGCTACTCCACAGGCCTCTCGGAGAGTTTGGCTTGCAATTTGCATTCCTTTGTGCGACAACTTGTAATCCTCCCCTCAGCATGCCAAGAAACACACAACAGATTTATTGTCCCAGTCAACAAATCGTTTAAGTCATCCCAAACCTATTACTGCCTAATGCAGTGGGAGCCTGCCCCCCCCCCCCCCCCTCCCTACCCCCCTCCAGCACCATGCACCGCCCCGTCTCAACCACCGGAGGCTTGCAAACACAGAACCCGCAGCCTGAGGGGGGGGGCGGAGGGGGGAGACTCGACGCACTTCTGGAGCTTTACTATCATTCGGGAGCAGCCTGGGAGGTTGAGCGGCACAGAGACCGGCTGAGGCTCAGACAGTTCGGTGTCGGGACGGCAGAGCCAGGCGGACGTGAGGTTTCCACACAAGCCGCCATGGGGGCCCACACAAGCCGAGGCGTCACACGTTCTTAGTTTGTGAAAACAACGCATGTTTGTCACGGCTCACCCATGAGTTTAATTTTTACCCTGAAACATACACTCAAATGTAAATATAATTCTCCCAACCAAGACATAAATTAGTATTCATGCAGCCCGGGTAGTAATTTTCTTTTTCTTTTTTAGACCGGGACATCAAATGTCGTCCACATTGGGATTTATTCCCCCTTATAATTAACTCGATCGTGTCAATGTTGCTGTTTATTTTCCATCCTTGCTCCGCGTTTTCAAACACGCGGGCAGCGGCCATATCTTAAGTAAACCATCACGCGTCATATTGTTTTTGGACAATGACCTAAGCATGACAGTTGTTTGGCCCTGTTATTACATTTGATGGCGCGCGACCACATCCTCACGTGTCTGCAGGAAGAGCCATAACAACACTGTATTTTCGCTGGCCTGCATGGGACATGATGACTGCTGCGTGTTTGTTGTAGGAGGGAGGGGGGCAGGAGGATGCTTTTGTGCACTTTTATCTTTTATGTTTTATTCTAGAGAGATATTTGTAGTTCACTTCAAAATAAATAATACAACAACAAAAAAATCACACCAGCATTTGAGGTAGATTTTGAGCTCCCGCAGCGAACTGAATTGAGTTATTGAGTCGAATTAAGCTGAATTCACGTGAATTGAAGTGGGAGTTAGAGACCCGATAATGAAAGAGGGAGAGCAGCGACAGAGAGAGAGAGAGAGGCTGCAGCCCATCTGTGTGTCTCGGCCTCGCACCGCAGGATTCAAACGCGGGGTCAGCGGGGAGAGGCAGAGAGAAGAGGGGAGAGAGAGAGGAGAGGAAGGAGAGAGAGAGAGAGAGAGAGAGAGAGAGAGAGAGAAGAGAGAGAAGAGAGAAAGAAAGAGAGAGAGAGAGAGACGTCCCCCACCAGTCATCTTCCCACAAACACAACGGGCCTTTGATTCGTTTGTTTGGACACACACACATTCAATTCTAATTGTTGTTCTTCTATTTATTCTTTTTTTCTTTACAAAGCGTGCATCATGCGGGACATATGGCATCGGGACTCCTCCACAACCACAACAAACGGCGCTTCCCATCGCATGCAGAGCAGCAGTCTCTCTCTCTCTCTCTCTCTCTCTCTCTCTCTCTCTCTCTCTCTCTCTACCGAGATCAACACGGCCATAAATTATATTTATAACGGAAGTCCGTTTTAGCATCAATGATCCCGCATCCCAACGCGTAAAGGAGAGACACGCAGACATTCTCGAGATAGCAATTGTTTGTTATGTAAAAGTGTGGCAAAGGTGGCTGATTTCGTTTCTATAAACGCAAATATATATTGTTGTGCAAAAGTAGCCCGTTTCTTTTCACCCTAATGAGGTGAGCTGCCACCTTTGTTTGGACTGTAACACCAGAGGGACAAAGCGTAAGGCCACACACACACACACGCACACACACACACACACACACACACACACACACACACATGATGGACACTTCCAGCCTCCCCCGTCTGAGCCCACGGAGCAATGACGCGACCATTATTAGCCCGATCCACTAATGACACGCGAGGAGCTGGAAGGTGAATTACAGCCTGTAGCCGGCTGCTTGTTGCCAGGCTGCACACAGCCCCCCCCCCCCCCCCCCCTCATTTGTCATAACTCCACTCCCGCATTCAGCATTGCTCCTGCCAACAAAGGCCGAGCTGGCTATTTAACACCCATTCTCAAGGTCCAGCAGAAGCCGGGTTTAACTCTTTTTTTCCCCTCCTTCCCTGGCCCGATCCGCCTTTAACCTCATTTAAACACATTTATTGTACTATAGAAGAAACAAAACATTACAGGTGAATGAAGGGGTTAAGAAAATACGTCTCCATTGTATCAAGCGCACAAGTGCACGAGAGCTGCATCACGCAGTCAAAGCTGAAACACACGTTCTCCATTTCCACACAGTCACCGACGCCGACTGTGATTCACGGAGCAACTCACCAGATAACATCACACATTACATCATTAGTAAAGACTTACTAAATATATACCTGGATTTGATCAGCATACTTAGTTTGAGATAATTGATTTAAATAATACAATTTAGATCCAAATAGTCGATTAATTAACGATTAATGTATCTAAATAATACATGTTTTATTTAATTATATAAATTAGAAGCTATTACATGGTGCTAATAAACAACAAATGTCGAGCAATAGTAGAATACAAATCTAACAAAACAATTATTTATCATTATTTGTATTATTCATAATCATAATTGTTTATTGCCAAGTACGTTACACATACAAGGGATTTGGTTCGGTGAATGGTGCATAACAATAAACAGTGCAATAATATGAGACATACTGTAATTTAAAAATAGAATATAGGAAAATGTACAATAAAATAGGGTAAAGAAACAAACAAATATGATTACGGTCAAACAAGTAAAATAATAAATGTGTCATGCGTCTATTAATAGATAAAAGATGTAACTAGAACGAGCTACCTGACCGAGTAACTGATGTAGGCTGAAGTGGCGTATTCATTTGTTTTGTCACATTAAATTCATCTCTCGATGTCGAGCTCACTGAAGTCTGGATTTGGAGGGATGTTTAGCTGAGCTTGGCACATAAAGCTGGTTTTCAACACCTTGAGTTTCAAAAACTACTTTTATGAGTTTATTCCATTTTTTAAATATAATTTCTCAGCTCCAGAGCTCGGCAGAATTTCCAGTGGAGCAAAAATACGCTATCAATACCACCCTATATAGGCCAATATTCATTACAATGAAACATTCTATAATTCCCAGCAGTGTGAGGCAGTTTTCCGCCATGATTTCATCAGCAAAAAAAATATGCCTTTAATTAATAAAAAATATAATAAAGCAAAACATTTTGAACAGAAATTGTACCCCTGTACTCCTCATCTCAATATGATCCGGAAGCCCAGAAAAGCAAAATGAAGCAAAAGGTCTGAACGAAAGCGCCTTATTTGGAAGAGCCGCGGGCCTAAATTAAACACGACTCCCTCGGGGCGAACGTGAAGCCAGAATGACCTAAGCGACACGAGCTTAGTCTGAATACATTTGTCTGGCCACATGGCTCCTCGCACACATGCCCTTGGTTAGGTCGTCTCCTTTTGCGAGACTTCCCACAGGTTCTCCGCGTAACTCAATCTGTCGCCAATCAATACGCTGCCCAGAGCCATATTGAATAAATACATTATTCAATCACTTGGAAAACTCCGCGGCATGCATCCTCTCTCTTTTTTTTTTCTTCTTCTTCATCTCACCGGAGGAGGAACTCTGAATCAGAACTGGAGTCAGATCTGGCAAGCTGTGAGTGGTGCTGCGAATGGTAGAACAAATAAATGTTTAAAAAGGGAAATAAATTCAGAGAGAAAATTCCCTTTTAGTAGACTTTTGGCACTATTTTGAGTACAGCATTTGAGTACTGCCAGAGGAGCATTACGTGTATTCCAGCGGGTGGGGTGCAGAGAAGCAGGTGTTTCTCCTTGCTTTTTTTGGGAGGGTCCCACCACGGGCTTAAGGACACCGTCATGCCCGGACCCCCATTCTGCAGCCCCTGCTTCACATCTTCTCTCTTCTGGACGGCCTGCTGCTCTCCCCTCCCTCCACCGCCTCTTCTTCTTGGGCCTTTGATCAAAGCTGGCCTCTCTGCCACAGCTGCCCATCAGGGGGCTCCTCACCCTCACCTACAACAACACGGCCTGCTGGGCGTCCCTCTCTGATGCACACACATGGGTGCAAACACACACAGGGGCTAAAGCAGGAACCCACACACAGATCACCCCCCCCCCCCCCACACACACACACACACACACACACACACCCCTCTCCACTGCCCCTCCGCAAGTCCCAGAAAACTATTATTAATTTCTATGAAAAGAGCGAGCAGGACGAGAGCCAAGACTTTAAAACTCAAGGAACGTGAATTACTTTTTGCAGAGGAGAAACAACAAGCCTTTTGTGCCTCTCTGTTTGTGCGGGCACGTCAGTGTCCCGAGGTTTGCACATGGATTCACAAATTCACACGGTTCATATGTGCTTTCGCTGAGTGAAAGAGACAGGGAATGTTCTCCAGAGAACATGCTATGTTTCGACTGAGCAAAGCTGGGAGCTGCGTTTTCCACATACAAACAGACACCAGAACAAACAAGCGCCACAGCTTGCTTACACATGTAGGACTGCACTTAGTTCCACCTGTGAGCTTTTATCTGAAGACCCGGTGCACAAGCTACTTCCTCTTCTGTACTTGACCTCAAAACTCCTCTCATTTGGCATGTGTACCCCAAATTATAGACAAAAGAACTGCTTTGGTCTGCCTTCCAGAGGCACTGGGAGCATTCCTTTATGAACTCTTGTGTTTTACTCATTGCTGCGGCAAATGTTTGTTGACTTCTTTTCTTTGTCTCTCTCGATGGAGCGCTGCTGGTTTCCCTTTGAAAGTCCACTGTTCTACCCAAGAACTGGAAGTAATCCTGTTGAAACATCTGGTGATGACTCAGGCTGAATATCAGATACACATCACATGTGATTCATTATCCTGAGGTTGGACTGTCCCGGGCAAATTGGACTTTGTATATTTTCAGACAGTCCCATACATATACATGGGACCCGTCTGTGATGACACACCGGCCCGATGAAAGTGTTTCCAGTGTTTGTGTCCCGGTTCAAAGGGGTTGATGGGTACCTCCGCTGGTGATGTGACACAGGAAGCACCTTGGGCCAATCCTCTCCACACTCACCTGCGCCCTCCCCCTCTCCCCATCACCCCCGTTGCTCCCAGACTCCCAACAACACTGGGGTCAATTAACTAATTAAGTGCCAATTAAAGCATGAACTGCTTCCCGGAGGTTGTGAGGTAGCACTGCGGTGGGACGTGGAGCGGGTGGCCACGGGGCTGAACCAGAACGAGTTTGAAAGGGTTTGAAGTCCTGAAAAAGACGAGGACAAAGACGAAGGTTGGGCCAGTGTGGAGAGAGCGGGTGACTTCAGTATAATTTAACGAGCATTGCCTGGTAACAGTTCTCAAAAAAATAAAACACAGATTATTTTCCCACCATTTAATTATGCTTTTTTAACCATGACCCAAAAAAAAATGACATGCTCCATCTATAAATAAACCAATTCGGCATTACAGTCTTTATCGATTCACCTGCCACAAATGGGTACAAAAAATAAACACTGGACTTAATATACCGGTCTACGTGGATCCGTACGGTTTGGGCGGAGGTTGTCGCTTCGCACAGTGTCAACAAGTTCAGAGTCTCTGAATGTTATTGAAGGATACTTATCTTCCCGACACCATCTGAGTCATTCTGGCTGCAACCAGCCTCCCGACACCTCATGCTAGTTAAAACACGCGATAAGAAACATTTCGGAATATTTGACCGAAGTCTCGCTGTGTTATCCCTCGCATAGACGCAACTACTGTTAACACCTCTAGCTCTGTGCGGAATACAGTGTTCTCTCTGTGTGCGATTTTTTTTTCTTTCTTCCCTCTCTCTCTCTCTCTCTCTCTCTCTCTCCCACAGTCCCCTGCTGCTCGCCTGGACTGTGCTTACATCTTAAAACGGTCAGAGTTGAAGGGGGAACGGAGAGTCAGCGAGGTACAAAAGCATGACGGGCGACATCCATACCGCTTCAGAGGGCTGAACGTACAGGACGAAGGGTGGATACATAAGTAGCAGTGCGTGTCCGTGTGAGGCTCAGATGTCTCCCTTGTCGAGTTGGGGTCAATTTGCTCTGAGTTTACTCAGTTTAACATGTAATGTAAAACGGCAAAATCATGAAATGATAACATAATCCTAAATCACTTCCTTATAGGTTATTGCAGCAAGTGTATGGTTATTTTCAAATTTCATTTTCAATAAGATCTACTTGTTAGGTGGACTGACAACTGGAAAATGATTTCCTGTTTGCGAGACCCAGGTCCAGGTCCAACCTGTACGTCGCTCGGAGCAGCTGCGATTTAACTTCCCATGTGAAGGGTTCGCCTCGGCCCCGCTCGCTCCCCACAGGACCAGTTATTGCACATTTCCCCTCCACATTTAAGACCAAGTGTGTCCCCGGCTCCCCCATCGCACCGTGTTTACCCGGGCCGAACACCACCTCCCTTTTCACAGCAGGTTCACATGGAGTTCTGGGGTTTCAACTGCCCGAGTCAAGAAAATCACATCATCGTCACACGGCACAGAGCGAGAGGCAACGCCACTGCTGTCGTGAAGAGCGAGGCGGCTGAATGCAACAACAAAACATTTCACTTTCTATTCAGCTCTCACAGGAGACGGGTGGGAGGAATGAAGGGCGGGGGGGGGGGGCAGGCAGCCAGCGAGGAGAGGACCGATGAGACGGATCAGAGTCAACATTACTGTCAGTGGCTGTGATGACTAAATGATGTAATTCTCGCTGAGTGAGCAGGTCAAGCTTTAAGATACAATCTATCTCACCTTTTAGGCATTTTCTTGAGACGGGGGATAATTAAAGCGAGGCAAAAGTTTTTCCAGAAGCTTCGTGGCTCGCGAGGCATTCGTACAAACGTCATGCGAGACAGGAGGTGGGTGTGTGTGTGTGTGTGTGTGTGGGGGGGAAGAGACACCATGGGAGTGGAGGAGCGACACGGGAACGGAGGAAGACAAGGAGGTGGGTGGAATGTCCCACGAGAACAACAACGACGCAACACAAGCGTCCGCAACTGTTCGGCATTATCGCCCTGTTGATGGCTGTGGTTAGAGATCCCCACAATGCACATGAGCATGCACAGGAACGTACATGCAGAGACACACACACACACACACACACACACACACACACACTCCAAGGAATGCTGACAGCAACTGCTCCTTATGTGCATTCAGTGTTGAGGGAATCTGGGGAATGGTGCAGCGAGGAATTTCAGATATCTAAAGCAATCTTTCACTTTCCTCCCAGTGAAGGAATTTAAGTTCTTACTGTTTTGTGAAAGCACCGAACATCTAAGACTCATTCATCATCCGACGCCGCTTGTGCGCCGCCCTGAATCAATGCTGCGACCAGTGCCGTAACGGAAACACATGAGGCCCCCCTGCAGAATAACCCTGAGAGGGCCCCCCCCTCCCCCCCATATGTAAGGGATAATGTATTGTCCGGCGGTCATTATCCAAAGATAAACGAACAGGACCCAAGCTTTTCTTTTGAGGGAAATTTATTAAATCAGAAAAAACAGCTCAAACAGAGAACAAATGTATTCCAACAGAAACAAAACATATGCTAGGGCCTATCAAACAGCTCAAACAGAACATATGTTACAACAACATAACAAATATGCCTACATATAGTCGATACACCGGTAGGCTACTTTCTACAGGTTTGCATTTGAATACACATGTGCGCGTCTTTTAGCAAATCTGTGTGCAAAGTCTTTAACCACGCTCTTTACATCTAAACTGCGCGCACGTTTATTCTCTATGCTAAGGATGGCCACACCTGACAGCCTCTCTTGTGACATGGAGCTTCTGAGATATGTTTTGATCAGTTTTAGCTTGGAAAATGACCTTTCTTACTTAACGGTTACTTTTATTATTTTGTACAGAGCCGTTGTCTTCTCAAAAGGGTTGCAGTGTTGGACAACGTGAAATGAAGTTAAACAACGATGTGGTTGTGGAGATAATTAAGGAAACGTGTCCGATAATGGGCGCAGGGGGTATAGTGAGAGCATAGGTTTAATAAGGTTAATGTATTTTCAAGCACAACACATAGACAGAGCAGTACAGCTGTCAAAGTATAACGTTAGCTACGTGGTAATGTTAGCTATAGCAAACAGTACAATACCTGTCTCTTCTGGCAGATGAGTGCATCCTTCACCAGCTGGTCGAAAAAGACTTGTAATTTTGGGAAGTTTGGCATTTAATTCAGAAATGTTCTGTTTTGAATGAATGCCGCTTTTGGGCACCACTTTTAAATGTGCGTTTCATTTTTCCTCAAGAGAAATTTCCTCGTAGTTCTCCCAGAATGCATGTCCGCGTAGCAGGAGGCCCTAGTGGTTGCCTGTTACGATTGCCTTTACAACTATTATTTAAAACTTATAAAGCCAGTTTAAAATACTTTTTTTTATTGTGTAGCTTTATATGAGAGAGACAACTTTGAGGGATATCTTAATGTTATTACGTAATGTAATATTATTTATTTATTTATTACATTATTCG
Organism: Cyclopterus lumpus; assembly: GCF_009769545.1. Taxonomy (NCBI): domain Eukaryota; kingdom Metazoa; phylum Chordata; class Actinopteri; order Perciformes; family Cyclopteridae; genus Cyclopterus; species Cyclopterus lumpus. The sequence goes on along the minus strand of NC_046969.1, from coordinate 20,711,068 downwards.
GCCCAGATTCGGCAGCCGATATACCGGTTGCCATGTCCAAGACAGAATCTGCCCATGTCCGTAACAGCTACACCTGGGCCAGACATGGCAACAGTGAAATGTGCCAAAGGTGCCTCACATTTGGCCCCATCGAGCCGGAACACAGCCGAGTCAGCCGACACTTAGCCGCAATACGGCCGAGTCCGCTGGCTAGTGTTGGATTAAAAAAAAAAATTGCCATGCGAGGCCCCCTGTCACTGCGAGGCCCCCTGTCACTGCGCGGCCCCCTGTCACTGCGGGGGTGATCTCTACGGGCCTGGCTGCGACTAAACCCAAAACGAGGACAAGCGCTTCTGTTCTCGACGCAGGGATACAGCGGGCCGCGGGTTAACACTCAAACCAGCAGCCCTTTTCTGAAATATTACCCTCCGACTCCATTCTCTCTATCTCTCATCTCTCCGTCGCTGGATGTTTCTTCTGGCACTCAGCTCCCCCGTCTGTGTGCGTCAACAAACACACGAGGAGGAACTAGCAACTGTATTAACAGATGGCCAGAGTCAATAAAACACACACAAATCAAGCGCTGGACACATCTGTTGTGCGTAGAGTCCGACTAATCTTTCTGTGTGGTTTTTCGACGCGAGTGATGGAATCGCAGCAGCTCGGCCAGATTAGAGGGCAGATCACCCAGGGGGCAGCAGGCAGCTATATGTAACGGATCGTGGAGCGTAGATAAAGCTCGATAGAGGCCGGGGGGGACATGTTTCAGTCAGATAGCGTGGATAAGAGCCAGGAATAAATGTCCTAACATGTCTCCATTAGCTTACTGTTGAGAAGCCGCTCTTTAAAGGGTTTATTGAGCTATTATCTAAGTCACTCAGCATTGTTTACGAGACAGCAGCAACACAAGAGAGTTGCAGGCATCCCATACCACACAATAAAAGAGAGAGGGCCGGCGGATACGATCGTCCATCAGCGCAAACAAATATTTTATAGTGCGATATCAACAAATACAGTGTATTTTCTGAAGGTTGATTTTAGAAACCGTTTAAGAAGACACACCCAGGGTCTGGGGCTACAATACATATCATGATACAGGTGTTCATTCAATCTGTTGCGGTACCGTAAGGAAGGCGATATAGTGCGATTTAAAAACATATCGTGTTTTATCAAGTGTATCGATATTTCTTACATCCCTGCAAGTTAAAAGCCTGTTCATGGCTACAAACGCCAACAAATTAAGTACTTCCTAATAAAGCCATTTCATCACTCTGATGCATCTTAAGCCAATATTGCCATAAAGCAGTCACGCTAATAGAGTTGCTATTAAAGCGATCGCTCCCACAGTACACACGACACGGCAAAATGAATGACAGTTGAACGATTACTAACTCCACAACATAAAACACGACACACACAAAAGATATGCAGCCACTCTGCTGCTTATCGGACTCAGTGAGGATTGGGGATTCATTGTGCAGCTAAACTATGCTTGAAATCCCCAATAAACGCAAAGTGGCAGAGCAATTAGGCTCAAGTTCTAATGGCTGTGTCAAGTTTGTTGAACTATTTGGGACAACTAACTCGCTAACTGTGTGACAGAGTGAAGCGCTCTAGCTGCTGGTTACAGCTAATAAAATATACATGAAAGACAGTGATTAAGAGAGAGAGAGAGAGAGAGAGAGAGAGAACATACAAATACTTTGCAGAAAAGCATGGAGAAAAAATTATGACTTAATTATGTTGCATGCCGAAATTCTCTTAACATCATCAGTGTTATTTGTATTATTATTATTATCGATTATACTTTGAGATTTAATCAGTTCCTCCTGCCTCACCGTAGACTCAAAACATTACCAGTGAGATTTAATTGGGAATGAGCCATTATGGAAAGGCCAGCACTGCTGTGACTGGAGAAATGCGACAGTTCATGGAGGGTCTGCTGCTGCTGCCGGTGATTAGAGGCGAGGTTAATGCTGGACAATGTCAAACCTCCATTTGTCTAAAAACACATCAAACAGAAACATACAGTAAAACCGAACGGCTGCAAAATCATGCGGGAGAAAAAAAAAGAGCACCTAAACATCAAACAGATGTAATCAGATGTGGTCGATAAGCATTCGGGCTCGGTTAATTCCCAACAAATTATCTAATCCAGATGTTGCACTCTCAGTGTAAACACAGTGCCCTGCCGAATCATAAAACAAATAAGCATGAAAAAGGTTTAAAGTTTCAAACAGAGCCTAACCCCGGACCGAGACCTTTCCAACAAAAAAGAAAAGAAAAGACAAATCCACACCACACACTCCCCCCCACCCACACCCCCACCCCCCTTTCTGCCTTCTTGAAACGGGAAAATGTAAATATGGTAATATTTAGCACGTGTTTTAAAACAGATCGGTTTTCTCAAGCAGGGAGCAGCAAAGAGAGCGAGAGGGGGCGAGAGAGAGAGAGAGAGAGACACAGACAGGGAGGAGAAGAAGTGAAAAAAACGGGCCACACACGATAGAAAGGCCTCCCCAGATTTGTGTGTGTGTTCCAGCCCGTGCGATGTGGACAGACTGCGGCTTCCTCTGTTTGCACACAGCTCCACCAAGAGCTCCGGCCCGGCGCTGATGGCCTTGACACACTCCGAAACACCAAACTGGATCTGTCACACTGTGAGTCTAGAGAGTCAACAACAACTTAACAATAGGAAAACACCACTCCAACGGGTCACACCATCCATCTGTACGCCGCAGCCATTTTTCATAGAGGGGAAATAGGAGGAAGGTGGAAGATAGAGGGGGGGGGGGGGGAAGAGAGAGAGCAAGCAGAGGGAGGAGCAGAAATGGAAACATATGGATGTGTTTAAGGACCACCAGGGAAGGGAAACTTGTGCATTTTCGCATAAACCCCGATAAACTCCAAATATGTAATTACACAGGGTTTAAGGCTTGTCTGTTGCAGATTCATTCAGGAATTTCTGGTTACGTCTCTCTGAGAGTTCGGGTGTAACAGGGCTCTTTATCGTTCTCAAGTGGCGGATCTGCTGAGCTTCAGTGCGGCCAAGCCTTCCACACACACACACACACACACACACACACACACTCAGCCCTGGACCTGCTCAGTGTGAGAGTGCCATTGTCCCCCCCGCCACCTATTTAACAAGGCGCTGTGTTAAAGAAGAAAGCGGTCAAAAGAAATACCTCCAACTGCATTAAAAAAAAAAGGCAAAGGAGTGGCAACATCGTAAAATACCTGCAGCACGTTTAAAGATTTCATCACGTCGCAATATTTATAGTTCTTCAATTCCTTGTCAGTGTTTGTAGCCAATTTGTTGAGCTGCAATAAATAGACTGGCCTATTTATCAGCAGACCACATGGCAGCCATTTATGGCGCCTAACAAGAGGCAGATGTGTTTTGTATATGTTTTCACATGCAGGTTCGACGCGCTGACAGGCCGAGACAGATAGCCGGGATGTACAACCTCTGTCCCGGCTGCAGTGTCGGCTGTAAACAACGGCTCTGATTTGAACGGGGTAAACACAAACATTCAGGCCATCCCTGAACCTTATTTGTCTTCCCATGACAACCGTCTTTGATTCGTGCACTGGCTGAGTCACTTTAACTTGCAAGACAGACATGCACCTTTTCTGCTGCCTGTGAGGCCTGTGCATGTGCGTGTGTGTTTGTGTGTTTGTGTGTGTGTGTGTGTGTGTGTGTGATGTCTATCCCTGAGTGTAAACACAAACTCTGCCTACATTTAAACGTGTCTATTTCTTTGTACTTCCTTGTGTTGTGTGTGTCTGTGTGTATATATATATATATGTGTGTGTGTGTGTGTGTGTGTGTGTGTGTGTGTGTGTGTGTGTCTGAGTGTTGCCAATTACCCCAGCTATAAATACAAGATCCCCATCCGTCACTGAGTTTCTGGGTGGCTGCAGCAGCGCCATAATTGGTTTCAGATGGTCACCCAGATCTTTCTCTCTGCTGCAGCGCCATCACACCGCCTGTATGTGTGTGTGTGTGTGTGTGTGTGTGTGTGTGTGTGTGTGAGAGAGAGGGAGAGAGAGAGAGAGAGAGAGAGAGCCGCAGGGGGAGATCAAGGCTGAGAGAGGAAAAAAAAAAAAGAAAAGATGAGTGACAGGCGTGAATAAATACAGAGCGAGCACAGGAATAAACAAGCAGACACTAAATGTTTCTTTTGTCCTGAAATTCGCCTCAACCCGACCGTGGGAGGGAATGGAGAATGTTACTTGTTAACTCAATAAAAGTTAATGGTTTTGGAACTGGTGTTCTCATTTTGATGTGATTAATTAAGATCAGATGAGGTTTGAGAGGCATTAACATACAAAATGTAATAAAGCTAAATTATTAGATATTTTGACAGCTTTTAAATTACACTAATAGTAACAGATTATACCACTATAAACACAATAATAATTGATACAAAATTGGGCAATAATATTTAGTGATAAAATAAAGTTTCCTAATGAGGCTGTAATGTATTCATGCACTGACAATGGCTCGGCTCAGCATGGCAATTTCACTTGATGGTATTTATTTGATGTGTTACTTAAGGATTTAGTTGAGTGTGTGTGTGCGTGCGTGTGTGTGCCGTTTCTCTATCTGGTCCCAGAGGACACTTGATCAATGGACATATTAACAATGAATTAGCAGAATAGGCCCATCGATTAACGAAGCAGAGGACACTGCGACTCAGTGACAGCTGGTGAGTAGCTGAGTCTGAAAAGGTTGGAGCAAAGAGGAATAATAAGCAACCAAAGACACTAAACAATTCAAAGCCCTCCTGGCAGAAATAGGCTAAGTTATGGTAATATTGTGGCTAATAAAACCATCTAAAATCAAGACCTGCAGTTGACAACCAAACAACATTCCCCAATATATAAAGCTAATTAATTTCCCATAAGGCCCTGTCTTTCTTTAATTCATATGCAACCTAAAGATGATATATAACCTCAAAGAAATTTACACCCGGCAGGATGTTATAAAGTAATACATCTTTTTAATAGAAATCTGATCTAATTCGCAATGTGGCCTACTGCTACTTCATGCCCTCTGATATTGCAAAATCAGTCAAAAATATTCGCATTAGGTATTTTTTCATAATTCAGCCCTATTTATTAGGAAAAATAGGAAGAGAGGATGTTAGTGCCTCCTGCATGCTAATATTTATGCTACCATGTAAATACTGGTGTCAGTTGAAAGCAGACTGGTTCCCCTCTTAAATTGTAATTGCCCCAGAACTCCAAAACGTGTCCAAATCCAAAATGTGGGGAAATTACCTTCATTATGAACCTTCGCGTCTCACAAACCTTCACATGCAAATGTTCACACTACTCCCACAATCCTCTTCTCCCTGCCCCAGCATCTGTGTTGGCCTCGGCTACCTGTTTTCATCACGGCCGGGGGAAAGCAGTCAAGAAGAGATGCAGCTTTTTTTTGGGGGGGGGGGGGTTTCTCTCCCACTCTGCTCCGTGTTAATGTGGAGGCGGCTCACCAATTATTACAGACGTTCCCAGTCGCCGCAGCCAAGAGCATGCGGACACACAGGAATCCTCTGCTATAAATCCATTAAATCCCTCTCATTAGAGCGCGAGCCTCGTTGCTGCGAGGCGGGATGCAGAACCGGGGCGCGATCTGTGTCTCACCGGGTGTCGCCCGGCCCTCGTGCGCTCCCTCCACACCGCAGTCGTTACTGGCTCGCTTTGCTGACGAAGACAACAACAACAACAACAACAACAACAACAACAACGCACGCAACACTCTTCTCAACAGAGATCGTCATAGACATTGGTGGAGGTGAAGTATTTACCCCAAAGTAAATGTTCTGCCGTGAAAATCTACTTGAAGTAAAGAAAGTATTACCAGTCGACAGGTGATGCTGTAAAAAGTACCAACCTGTCTCCGTCATGAGATTGTTATGACAAGAAAGTAACTCTGTGTCTCCTTTTTATTTATTTTTTACACCGTTAGATTTTCTGTTTAAAGTCTTAATTTTCAAAGTGGAATGCTGAACCTTTGTAGCTGTCAAATTAATGTATTATATATATAGTGGCGTGAAATGGAAACGCTCAAGTCGAGGTTCAAGTTCCTCTGGCATGTGTTCTGAAGTACCGGACGTTACTCAGATGTTCTTCATCACCGTTCTACCACAAGCCCCAGAAAGAGAAGCAGTGTTTAATAAAAAGATTGGGTAAACTATGACTGACCTATCAGCACCGTCAAACATTCACGTACCGCTATGTCCCAGCATGCATTGGGGTAGGGGCAGAGAACACCCATGACAAGTCAACAGCCTATAACAGGGCTAACTTCCACAGGTATATACAAAAAACTATCTCAGGTTAAACATAGCAGTTATTATTGTTAATTTAATAAACACTGGAGCTATACAACTCTAGGCATTCAGGGGAGCAATAAATGAGGGTATTTATTTACAAGCCGCAATCCTAGTAAGGTCCAATGCAGTGGAACGCTATTTTACAATATTATTCAATTTCCTATAATATAATATGACACGTTCTTATTTTTTATTGTTCGACTGGAAAGCGAGTGTAAAAGAAGCTAAAAAAAACAAGCCCCATGTTTTTTCTGGGGAAAATTTATTGCAATCTAAAACATCCAACCGGATCAGTGCTCCACTCTCAAATAGGAAAAGTGAGTCGCTTCTAGAATTCAGTGCAGCCTCGAACTTGATTCACGCCCGGGTCCATAAATCACTGTGACATTTTCAACCGTGTCAGCTGAATCCTGTTTTTTCACGGTGTGCGCCGCGCTGTCCGTCAACAAGAGATACATCTGGGCCAGAGTGGAATTAACACATCGGAGCCGTGCAAGTTGGGCCTTCGGAGTGAACGATTTGGATCTCGGCGTGCGGAGGAAACGCGTGGACAGCGGGAGTTAAAGTACACGTGAGCGAGAAAGAGTCTGCTGGAAGATGGTGGTGAGGAAAGTGAGAGGAGAGAGCCGGGGAGGTGAAGGAGAGGACAGCAGGCTCTCATCAGGAGGAGAGCCGAGACGGGAGCGGAGGCCACCGCGTGGAGAGCGGGAGTGGGGGGGGGGGCCCTTGTGTAAGTGGAGATGTACTAAACCTTTGCTAACCTGGATCGCCCAAGATAAAATATTTATATATGCTATTGTGTGACGGAGCGCCGGGCTGAGGAGAACCTTAATTTGTTTTTCTCCCGGGTAAATTAATTCCCCCCCCCATCATCAGCGGAGTGAACCCGCGGTGATTACTGCCCGGTCTCCCTCTGGCCCCTCCTGCAACAAGCACTTGAGAGATTTTAATGGTCAAAGTCCACCTTACAATTATACTTCATCTGCGCCATACATTTCCATAGATTAAAAAGGTGAAGCAGAAAACACTTAAGGGAGACGAACGCTGATCCCTCGCTGCCTTGTCTCCTCTCCTTTTCACTTTTCCGTCGCCTCCTCCTCCCCTCCCCGTCATCACTCCCGTCTTCCGACACCCTTATCTCGTTCTCATCATCGGTGTCCATCGCGAAAGCAATTGAAAATGAAAGTGCCCGCCAATGAAACATAACTGATGCGACGAGTGCAGACGGCCAACTGTTTACCCTTTAGATGGAGGCCACGATATTGCACCAAGTGGGGTATGTATGCGGAAAGATGTGCATCATTGTTAAACAGTGTATACGTACGCACTGTACATCATCTCCAACACTGGATGGACGCTTAAACAAGATGGACAGAGTGGAGACCAGGCGACCCGTGTATGCTAACCATATGTAAAACACACAGCCAGAAGGACGCGCGGTGGGAGCAACATTTGGAGCCCGGCACAGATCGACACTGATTGTCATGCTATTACAGGCAAATAGCAACACTTGCTCGGCAGTCGACAGGGCATAATCATGTGTGACTAACCGCGATGGAGAGAGCGCTACAAAGGGAAGGCGACATGGTGGAGGTGCAGGCTCTTTTGTCTCCCCTGCCATCTTCGTCGGCTCTGAGTAGCCTGGAGGGGCGAAAAAGAACCGGGAGATGATAAAAAGATGGAAGCCACTCAAAGTTCAAGGCAGAGATGCCCCTTTCATCTATTTCAAGACAATCATGTTGGGTTCTTTCTACATGTACATTACTGCAAACCACCAATCTTTGGGTCCTACAGAGAGAGAGAGAGAGAGAGAGAGAGAGAGGCAGGAAGTAGTGAAGAGGTGGTGGCACGACTAACTCCTGCATAATACTTTTCACTTGTTACTTACGTGGTTCTGTCTGCGGTCAAATAGAAGCTGTTTGCTGTTGTGTCAGTTCAACCGTGTCTTGTTTTGACACAATGTTTAAATACGTCAACTGTAAATACATAATGCCACGGTAGTTATGTTTTTCAATCAACATAATGAGGAATCATTTGAAAAAATCTAATTAAAATGATATAAAAGAAAGTCCCAAAATGCTCTTTGAGAAGGTATATCAGCAGAATGTTAGTGAAAACAAATTTCATTTGAATTGATATCCACTGTGGCGTCACAACATCCACTTGGGAGCCAAAGCGGGAACACACTTCATTGTGGTTATGTTTCTGCACACATTTGTTTACATTAAGTAAACATTGTTTACTTTACTAAGATTCAACTGACGCCATGATGAGTGGCCTTCGGGCCATATCCACACAGTGTGTAGACGTGCCATCACACGAGGTGCCTCCAGCTGTCACACAGCCCTTATGTACGCGTCACATAACTCTGGTCCGGCGCTGTGAAGTATCTCCATCGTTCTCCATCGTACCTCACAAGCGGAGACAAAGGAAGCAGCGGTGAGTAATCAGCAACACGGATTAGTCAGACTGACCGCCACTCAGTCAGACGTCAGGTCAGTCAGGTCCACCACATTTACTCATTGTCTTGTCCTTCTGTATTTCCTCTGCATTTCCTCAGCAGCGCTGGCCCACCGCAGCAAGAGAATTACCAGCGCTAAGCCCAATTTCCTCTCATCCAGCAAGTAAGTATAGGGCCAACGGAAATAGCTGTTTTGATGCTGCTACATGCACCAGAACTGCAACTGGAACTGATGGACAATCAACCTTAACTGTAATCAACCCGAGCCAAAGAAGCATTGTTGTCCTGCGTTACTCACAACGAAGAAGGCCTTCGAGGGGCTATTTTAAAACCTAGAGAAGACTTTAGAGAAGATTTTATTTTTAGCTCCGAGTAAGATTCATGTCGCATCTTTTGATCTTTCAGCACCCCCCCGTCCGTCCGGCCTCATCAGATAATCAGTTAACCGGCAAGCGAAGAGTCAGCCGGTGCACCGGGCAGGAAGTCAGACTGGACGCAGAGTTAAGTGTAATACTGCTCCTGCCACGCAGACTGATAACGTGTGCGTTACACCCTCACAGCGGAGCAGCAGCCCGCGGTTTAATGAACGCAACCCGAGCTCCCTGTTAAACAAACAGGCTGAACCTGTGAAGAAAACCTCCACATCGCTCTTTCTTCATCTCTCATTAAAATCGCTTGGACCTCCAGAACGAGGCAGATTTGATGGCCGCCTTCCACTTCTTTAATCTTTCAATTATGGTTACTGTTGCTACTCTGCATATTTTCACAAGGAAACACTAGAAGTTGCTGCTGGTGGGTTTTTCCCTTTGTGAGAACGGGGGCGAATGACCTAACTGATTCCTCGTGACACCAATACGGAAGGGAAAGACTGTCTGATATAAAGATTACAGAAAGACGACGTGCATTTCTTCACTTCACGTCTGTCTGCCTCTAACCTTCAAGTTCAACCTGTTTCCCAATACAGGTCATTGCAGTGTTTTGGGAGCCTTTGAGAAATAAATTAGTGTTGCATACTTTTGCTGGCCTTTTCTGGCTACACACACTGCCTTTAAACTACAGTGAAACATTTGAATTGCAGCTTCAGGATGAAAGCCAAAAATTGCTCCAGTCGTCACTGAAGTAGACGGAAAACATTTGCTCACTATTCGACAGCCGAGCTCGAAATTCCATCCATCCATCCATCCATTATCACCCGCTTATCCGGGGTCGGGTCGCGGTGGCAGCAGGTTCAGCAGGCCGACCCAGGCTTCCCTCTCACCCGCAGCACTTTCCAGCTCATTCTGGGGGATCCCGAGGCGTTCCAAGGCCAGCCGGGAGATATAATCCCTCCAGCGTGTCCTCGGTCTTCCCCGGGGCCTCCTACCAGCTCGAAATTCCAAACACATCTATTAAAAAAAAGGGAATTTTTACCTTCCTAACACCCTGACAGCTGACAGTGGATGGTCGTTACTGCAGGAACAAAGGGTTGCATGAATATCTAGACGTTAAGAGAAGGCGCTGCAGAAAGAAAACATGAAATGTTATAGGGAACAGAGGGGAAAGAGGAGTGACCGTCGGGCTATGTGGCCTGAAATGAGGAAAGAAAATAGGACTCCATGTCCTCCCTTACTGTGTGTTTTGCCCCAGCTGCCCATCAAAAACTAATATCCTCAAATTTGATGCTGGTGTTGTCCTTTAAAATTAGAAAGAATCTGTGTCTAATGCAATAAGCCAAACCTGGCTGCTGTGAACTCTAACCTCCTTCCCATGATTTCCATCTCCCCCTTTTATCCTCCCTTCTTCCCAGCAACTCCCTGTCCACTCTGTGCTGCTCAGGCCGAGAGGGAGACCCAGGATTTAGGGACCTGCAGTGCAAACCCCTTCTCCTAAGTTCCCACTGCACACATCCCCTCTACCCAGCCTCCATCTCTCTCTCCCTCCATCCATCCCCCCCCCCCCCCCCCCCCCCCCCCCCCCCCCCCCCCCCCCCCCCCCTGTGCCCCCACCCTCCTGTTTCGATTCTCCAGTCATTTTTAAATACAGTAACACAATCTCAGGGAAAGCTGATATAATCTTTTCTCAACTATAAAAGTCAGTCACCCAGAGAAACATCTGCACGGTCAAATTTAAAACAAACTGTCAGGGAGTCCGGTGTCCCCATAAAGAGGGAGCCGAGCAGGAGGAGAGGTGGGAAGAGGGGAGAGCGGGGTGAACGGTGGAAAATAGAGAGGGGGGGAAATTATTTTTAGGAGGGAGTTTTAGTGCTTTCCACTTGGCCTTAACTTAAACACAAACCTCCCTCAGGCCATCCGGATGCTTGCAGGGTAAAGCTAACTCACGAGCAACGCTACCAGTCTTTTTTATTATTTTTATTGCTGTTAGAATTACAAAGCGATTGTTACTGTTTTACTGTCTGTTGACACCTGAAACAGACAAATATGTTCAAGTCTCCGTGATCGGCTGATATCAGTGTTTAGAGTTAAGATTGTTCCGTGTCGGGGATGAAAGAAGTATTGAGACCCATCTCTTTCTCTTTATTTATGTTTATCATATAAGAAACTGCAAAGTAACTGGTAACTACTTTACTATAAGTTAAATAAGTTATAGTACACTGAACTGTAAAAAAAAGAAATCTACGAAGACTAGACAGTTTGATCTTAACTCCATTTTAACTGTGCAAAAAAAATAACATTATCACTCTAAAGTAAACATGCAAAGTTAACTGCACAAGCCCCCCCTTTGGAAGCGATTGGTACAGTCCAGGCTCCAGGTGGAGCCCTTTGCATTGCTCTCCTACTCTGTGGACCAATCGACAGTAAGCACGTAGGAAAGTCGCAGAAGAAGAAAAGCCGACACGATGGCTCTGCGTCACGACTTTCCATGCGCGGAAAGTTATGATTTCTATTTTCTTGGCGAATTCCAATTTTCGATTTTGTCAAACTGTCAAGACATTCCAAATGTTATCCTTATATTTTGTTGTTCGAGGTTATTGGCATAAAAACACATTAGGAAATATAATATTGTATTTTTATTTAAATATTTAAACAGTTGCTTTTCGCCTATTACTAAATGTTGTGTAGCTTGAACACATCACAATGCAAGTAAATGCAATCTCCGTCTACGCGTGGGAACAGCATGCACGGAAATGAGTTACAATATAATAAGTCTGATTAAGTTAGCTGCTCTAAATGCTTTTGAGGTTTTTCCTCCACGGCTTATTTTAGACTCGTAATTGTGACAAATTACAAGTCACTCTGTCTTCTTCCCTCATGCTGAAGAACCTCACTGTGTGTGTGTGTGTGTGTGTGTGTGTGTGTGTGTGTGTGTGTGTGTGTGTGTGTGTGTGTGTGTGTGTGTGTGTGTGTGTGTGTGTGCGTGTGTGTGTGTGTGTGTGTGTGTGTGTGTGTGTGGGTATGAGTTACCGCCTGTACGCCAACGTAAAACTATCAAGTTTTGTTTTTCGTCCAGGTTTTATCTTAGTCGAATTTCTGTCACTGGACAACATTTATTATTTTGATTTTTTTTTTTTTTTTAAATGTGTCCAGCCGTGTGTGCAGCACTGCAGATTCATAGTTTAAACCAGATAGTAAGAGACTGAGATCTGTCATTCATGATCCGAATAATATGTATTGACCATACAACTGTATAATAAAAATCAGAATGGACATATTGCTATTCATCTCAAGGCCTCAAATGTAAGCGCGCCTCTACAGAAGGCATTATCATGGAGTGAGTATAGCTAAACAATCCAACACACTTCAGTCCAATTCCCATGGGTTTTAGGTTAGAATGCCACTGAAGTACACGTTGAACAGGAGGGCACAGTGCCTGCTCTACTCTGCCCCGTCTGTTTTGAGCTGAGTGTTGGATTGATTTAATTGATTTAATGGGAGAGCATGGAGTCACAGTGGGAGATGGGGAACACAGGATGCTTTAGGGATGTCAAGTGTGTTGCGCTACCTCAACTCGATCTTAGACAACCCGTGTCAGCCGGCAGACACAGCCGGCGGTGATGATACATATAGGCAAACACACAAGCCGAGAATCTTTCCCTCTCTCTCTCGCATGTAAACGCACACAAATTCACACACACTTGTTCCCAGCCGAGAACACCGCGCTCACTGCTAATGGTTTGAATAACACCCAGAGTGGCGTGATGAAGCCTTAGCGAGATGCATGTGTGTGTGCGCGTGTATTCACTCTCACACACACACGCACACACACAAACACACACACACACACACACACACACACACACACACAATGCGAGGGACACGGTGGCAGCGGGCCGTGCTAATGCCACCCTGAATGGTGTGTCTAATTACTTGGCCCAGAGATAGCTTTTAGCTAAATCACCCCGCCTTCTGAAGAGCCTGTATCAACAGTGACAAGAGCCTGGACAATTACATTAGCCCTCTCCCCATCCACCAGGTCCAGGACTAACAATCAGTGTGATTTGCAGCCGCTTCATTGTTGTCATCCCTCTCTCCATGACAATGATGTTTTCCCTGCTCGAGAGACAGAGACAGAGACAGAGACAGAGAGAGAGAGAGAGAGAGAGAGAGAGAGATTGCAAAAAAGAAAAAGGCTAAAAAGAGAAAATGTGGAGATGAGGCCAATATGAGAAGAGAGAGAAATAGAGAGGGAGCGAGTTGTCAATAGAGGGCTTACTTATGTTAATGTTTTGCCTGCTGCTGTGTTGGCGGCAGTAGAGAGCTGGGTAAACCTGGGTGGCAGCATCAAGTGGAGAGAGCTGGTGACTTTAATTGATACTGGAGAGGGGTCTTCTGGATGGATTGCTCAACAGCCCATAGTGCAACACACAGACACACGCACACACACACACACCATTACACCAAGTACAGTAGCCACCCACAGAATGCACGTACACGCCAAAGCTTTAGTCACATTAGTGTCAAAGCAGAGATTTCATTCAGCTCTACTTAGTGGCTCTTACGTTTGCCAACTGTAATGTAAGTAAATGCAGAATAAGGCTCCTAAAGTGGCCCTTTGCCTCACATTGCTGAACATTCCTCCTTTTTTTATTTCCCCCTTTTCCCACCGCCAGGCCTTCTCGCTTACACGCGACGCTGCTTACACACGACGTGCACACAAACCCACAAAATAAAGTGAACATAATAGTCGCCAGGGAGTAACTTCACGGTGTCTGAAAAAGAGGTCTTATGGAGCACAGGAAGACACAAAGTCAGAGGACCTGGGGTCACAAGATGACCTTTGAACTCCCAGCTATGTCTTAAGTAGCAGAAGTTGCGGGGAATGCCGCAATACCTCAGAGAGACACTAAACATCAGCAGGAAGTGGAAAGCAATGAGACGAGAAGAGAGGGAGGGAGTTATTATTATTGGAAGAGTAGACAGAAGACTTAAAGGACATCATTCTTTGGATTTAAGCAGGCTTGTCCTTCGTGTTGTATTACTCTCTGTATATCGAATGTCATATAATACACTGTTTATATTATATACTACTTAAAACTGACTGGATTATATTCTGCATTGCTTCTTGTGAATCCCCTGTGTGTGTGCGTGTGTGTGTGTGTGTGTGTGTGTGTGTGTGTGTGAAGGCAATCTGAATACAGCAGGGAAGGTTGGACTCAGCCACTAACAATGAAAACTTACATAGAGAGATAATTGCTGAATCTAAGTAAACTGAATGGCTATTGCCGATTATAAAAGTGGTATCAAAACACAGGGCTCAAGTTCACAAATAATCATATTTCATAACTTTAAACGCAGATGTGACAGGCATCACAGATTGTCTGAATGCATGGGGTGGAATTTGAGTGAGATTTCACTTTCAGGGCAAGAGAGAAATATTGAGTGATGACCTTGGAGTTATCCCCCCCCCCCCCAAAAAAAAAAGTATGGTTACAAGAGCTAAGATCTAAATTTCTACAATGTCATAATAGTTTATAATAGATTAATAATAAGTGCACAAAGTTGCGGTTCGTAATCTATACCTCCTTGTCGGTTCTATCGTATGTATTGGTGCTGAAGGGATGAAGGGACCCTGAGACACAGTGGAACAAATGGGAGGGATGTTATAATGATCTCATGCTGATAAAACTTCTTGAATAGAATTGAAAGTGAATTGAGAAGCAGCGTTGGTGGAATGAGAAGAACCCTGAGTGGGAAACGGACACTATGGGGAGCAGAGTGGTGCCAAGTGGGGTTGGATCACTCGACAACAGCCTGTCCCACCCTATTACCCTCCGAGCTCCCCCACCTCTACCCTCTCAAACCCCCCCTCCCACCACCACCACCACCGTTTCCCCCTGCTCTGTGGGGTAACACAACCAGTCGCACCACAATGACACCATCGCTGGCTCTTACTGGTTGAATGGAGAGTGAGAGAGAGGGAGAGAAAGAGAGAGAGAATGGGAGAAAAAGAGAGCGAGAGGGGACAGTGGGGTGTTCTTCACGTGGAGGGCTTTGCAATCACTGCGCATATTTTATGGGTGCACGGTGTCATTGTAGCAGACGTCTATGGGTGTCTATCACTAATGGGATTACGAGAAGAAAAATAATAATTTTTGAATAAGAGATAAAACATGGTTACTGCTACTTTTCTCCTCGCTGAGGATAATTGGAAAAGGTAACATCCTGCTCCAGCGCAGGAAAAGTGCAGTTTGTGGAAGGGACATCTTCAAAACTCTCTAAAAAAATCATGTGCAAACATTAGTTTTTTGTCTGGTCATGAGCATTAAAAAAAGTCAGGGACCCTTTTAGAGAGTCTATTTCGTACCAGCGTTGAACAATCATACTGTACTGGGAGACAACCGTTGTAGAAGAGTCAGAAACACCAATTTCAGTGGCACTAGGAACCTCAATGTACCAGCATGCAAAGCGTACTCTTCACTTTTATTGAAAGCGATGTGTTAGAAATGGAAGAAATCACAACCTGAAGTAACTGTGAATGAGAGACGGACAGTTTTCAGGACCAAAATCACCAAATATCTCCTTGAAGGCATTAAAATCTTAATCAAAAGTCATTGATATAGGTTGGAATTGGGGTGGGGTCAGGGTGTTGGAAGGGGCGCTAAGAGGAGGAGAGAGGAGTGAAAAGTGGAGCGTTTTCGGAGACACCCCGGCTCTCCTAGTGTTAAGGGGGTGCTTCCAGAGGTCAAAGACAACCAGTCAACAACAGGAGCTGGCTTGCCTCGTTTTTCTCTCTCTCTCTCTCTCTCTCTCTCTCTCTCTCTCTCTCTCTCTCTCTCTCTCTCTCTCTCTCTCTCTCTCGGCATCAGTGCCTCTTCTCTGTGCCTCACAAAAGGCTTGTTGGGGCGGGGCGAGGTTAGACTGGTCAAGAGAGCGGCATGGCATTTTAATGGCGGTGGAGAGAGTGAGAGAAGAGAAGAGGTGGTGGGGTTGGATGGTGGTAGAAGCCCCCCACCCCCATACGCGCAAGCACGGCAGCATCATTGTAGGGGGCTTTTTATCTGAATGATTGCCCTCAATTAGATCCCTGCTCAGAGTAGGTGAGAACAGACCGCTATCTGGAGAGGAGAAGGGGGGGGGGGGAGACAAGAAGGGAGAGAGGGGGAGTCAGAGGAGGACTCGTCCTCCTCATGCCGAGGGGAGAGAGAAAGGAGAGCGAGCTGAAACAGGGAGAGGCAATGAGAAAATAAAGAATTTGTTTTGGGGGGGGGGGAACGACGACGTCGTCTGTTCTTAAATTATTATTCTTGCCGACATAGTCGAGAAGCACTGGACAGATTGACCAGGAAGGAAACAAAGTGATGAGTGAACACATTAAAAAAGGTAAGAACAACCTCGAGCTGCCACGATGATGTCCAAATAAACAATCCCTCTGCAATGTAATGTTTGGATACAAATAGACTACACGTCGGGAACACAAAGAACACAAAGCGCTGTGATTGGTCAGCTTTGTTTTCTCAAACAAAGTTTCAGGTACTGGACGAGGTCGCTGCCAGAGCGCCTCGCTTGCACCATAAATACAGCATAAATCAAATAATCCAAAATGTATTTGTGTATGTTCTATGTATTCGGTTTTTGATGCCTACGTTATTCAAGCCGTTCCCCCAAAACTGCCTCATCTACTTCAGCTTCAATTACAAAATTCCTGTGAGTCTCAAAAGCTTTGACTGCCCTCATTGTTTTCAATCAAAGCTATGACCAAACATGCAGTGGTGGAAGAAGTACTCAGATCCTTTACTTAGTATATTTCTACAGTGTGGTATCGCTATTTTTAAGTAAAAGTACAATTAAAATGTAATTTGGGTATCATTGAGAGCAATCATTACATTTCCCTACACTGTACTGGTGGAATATGGCAGAGAAGATTTTCATCTCAATAACAAATAATGAAAATGGCCAGTTTTAAAATGTTTAGGGTGGTCTTTTTCTCTAAATCGGTGGCTAACTCAATCTCACGTTATGCTTCTTACATAAGTGTATTTTCAGTGGACAATTAGGATTAAGAACGTGGCTGAAAAAAATGAAAGCAGACTAAAATAACCTGCTTAAAGGCCCGTTGTCGATGGCAACTTCAGTAGACGTGAGATGGCAGCCTGTGTGCAGGCTATTTTCATCCCAGTCTGCACCACACCATCTACACACACACACATGCACACACACACGCACACGCACAAACACACAAGCTATTCCCACTGCTGCCCACTAAAGCCCAGTGTTTACTCTGTTTTGTTTTAATCACAGCAAGCCTAAACTCCAGATCTAATTTTCCACTCTGCATACACCTAAACACAAACACAGACACATAGAAAGATATACACACACACACACACAGATACAGTACGGTACACTCAGCTCTACAATTACCCCTTAATTAGAGATAATAACATGACCACTTCCTGACCAATCACCTGCAGCTTTGCTATGACTCACAATCTCTCTCTCTCACACACACACACACACACACACACACACACACACACACACACACACACGCCGGGTCAGATGGTTTATAAAGTTAGTGGTGGATGTAGAAATGGTTGGTTATTCCGTCTGACCGCGGTGCTTTGTGATTTTCTCTGTATCAGGCAGGTGGAGCAAAAGCTTTCCCTCATTTTATGGAGATAAATGTTAGCTTTCTGTGGTTTCCTGTATATGCCGACTGCTGTCAAGACACTCTCACACACCAACACACAATACAGACACATTTCCTGGTAAAAACACCAAAATAACCTTTTTCTGTGTCCTTGTCTCCTTCACCGATGAGTGGGAGAATACAGTCTTCTCCCGCTCGACGGCCGCAACCACAGCAGGCGTTACGTACACTCGGGTCCTTCCCTTCCCTCCGGTTTGCTTTTTATTTTCCCAAGCAAGGACATCAGAGCGGCTACAGCCTTCCTCAGACCACTGAATATAGAGGCTGCTACCTGGAGGACATAAATTGGTATTTAATAGCTAACCTTATTCCCACTGCAGCCATTTCCAACTTAAGTCATGCTCAGGCTAGGAAACCTGAGCCACAAGCAAAACCGACATTACAGTGAAAGTCTCACATAGATTTACCACTTATTAAGTCATCTTCCAATGCTTGGAGCAGTAAACTATTTATGTCTACAGTAATAATCTGATATTTTCAGAGGGGAATTTGTAAAAAAAAAAAAAAAAAGGTTCTTCAATTTATGATGTCAAGCCTACATTTTGGTTCAAAAGTTGGACATTCTGGTGGTTGGGGCGTGCACCATGTAGCTCTAGTCGGTTCTTGCACGGGGAGGTGTATGATTCCTGTCGGTTTCTATGCTGTCGAATAAAACACGCATTTTCAAAGGATTTCTTAAATAAATAAAAATCTACTAAGTAACATTCATGTCGATATCTTAGGTTTAAAACGTTTCTGAAGAGAATACAAAGCGATCACTGAAGCCTAATTTGATGCCGTCAAAATTAGGAAGAGTGCAACAAAACCTGCAACATCTCGCGTAGTGTGCGATGACAAATGTGAACGGATGCAACTAAAAGCATGAAGATCATTCCCTTCTGTCCCACAGCATTAATGTAGCAACGCTTACACGTTTTCCCGGGACACGTAGACTCTGTGTTCGGGCAAATGAAATGCAAGTGAACAATGAATGTGATCTTCGGCTGATATTCATTGAAAAACGTGTCGTGGGGAGTTCTGCCAACGTTGTTTGAGGTTGCATTGAGTTACATTGTGATGCGTTCAAGCTCTATTCAGTAAAAAGGAGCATGCTACTGTTGTGAGTGATCACCTGTTTTGACCTTCGTCGTGAAGGTAAGATGACGCTAACAAAATCACCTGTTTGCCAAAGAGCGTAAAACATGCAAATCTATTACAGACCAAATCAACCACTGTCATTTGTGGTATAGGCTACTGTACCATTCGTCTAATTGTCTTGTTGGTACTTCATTTATTGTGTGTACATTTATCTTTTGGTCAATCATGGTATCATAAAGTAATATTAGCAGAGGGGCATAATTAGTGTCCTTAAACTATAAAGTGGCAAGGGTATACTATTATTTGCCATGGCAATTGGTGAATAAAAGGAGGAGCCTCCATTTTAATCCAGTTGGCGTACAGATATTAAAGCATATATATGCAGACTGAGCACATTTATATGTAAATGTTAAAAAAGAGCCCGAATAAGAGCTAGAAAATCATTAATAAGTTAATAAATAAAGTTGTATTGTCCATGAATTCATCGGTTACCAGATACAGTTGTGGAATCTGACCGTTTATTAGTCTGTAGCCTACATTACATTTTAAATATATTTCTTCAGCTTTAATCTGATGGGACCAAACCCCGCCGCCAGCAATTGAAGGTAAAAAATAAAAAAATATATAGATCAAAGACATAGAGGCATGATTGGAAGCTCACAGTCTGGTCCAGTAATAATGTGTTTGGTGATTTGCACTTGAAAAGGCATCAAGGTTAAAATACATTAGATTTTAAATTATATATTATCTATTTAGATCTTGGCTGAACAGCTTTCAATGGCTTTATTTCAGCTACTTCAAACAAATGCAGTAGATTGAAACATCGTCACTGAAATGCTGCTAAAACACGTTCAGATTATACACACAAGCCTATTTTAAAAAACAATTTTTCCTCCTATATTTTGCTGCTGCACCACAATTCAGCTCACTCAGAAATATTAACATATACTCTCCAATATTATAGGAAGTGCGTAGTAATAGAGATCGTTATTCATTGATCCGACGTCTAACATTAACATTGATTATAAATGTATCGATTATTTTTCTATTTAAACTGAGATTACAGATTATGTAGAATAAACATTTTAGTTGAACTGCTGTAACAAATTGACAGCTGTATTGTTTCTCCAAAAAAAAAGGGTGAGGGGAGGGGTCTTGGATATATATTATCTGATATGCTGAGCCGAGGGTGACGCTGTGTAATATTTGAATGTGAGAGCAATAAATGCTGATCAAAGAAATGACTGACGGATACAAGCGGTAACTTTAGATTCTCCTGAGAAACAAATTAATATCCCAGCAGTACTTTGATTCTGACATCAAACAGTAACCATTGTTAATTAATGCCCTTCGACACACGCTTATTAAATAATCTGTAAGAGGGAGGAACGAGGGGAACAAGCTGCTCAGAGAGTCAGTTACCATGGTAACTGACTTGTATTGAAAATCCAGTTTCTCTCATGTCAGGGTTAAACCTATTAAGTTGTCACTAAACCAGCTTTCTGGAAAGGCAACTATGGGCTACAGGTGACTCAACGTAAAGGTAGAAATGATTTACACAAGATGCATCTTAGTGAGCCAATACCTGGCGCAGCACCACTCCTCACACCCGTCCCAGCACCACACCTCACACCCGTCCCAGCAGTACCACTCCTCACACCTGTCCCAGAAGCACCACACCTCACACCCGTCCCAGCAGTACCACTCCTCACACCTGTCCCAGAAGCACCACACCTCACACCCGTCCCAGCAGCACCACTCCTCACACCCATCCCAGCAGCACCACTCCTCACACCCGTCCCAGAAGCACCACACCTCACACCCGTCCCAGCAGCACCACTCCTCACACCCGTCCCAGCAGCACCACTCCTCACACCCATCCCAGCAGCACCACTCCTCACACCCGTCCCAGAAGCACCACACCTCACACCCGTCCCAGCAGCACCACTCCTCACACCCGTCCCAGCAGCACCACTCCTCACACCCGTCCCAGAAGCACCACACCTCACACCCGTCCCAGCAGCACCACTCCTCACACCCGTCCCAGCACCTACAGTCGGCCACTGCAAACACAGCAGGTCGTCTAGATGATTCTCACGCAGACTAATCTTAGAGAAAGGTTGGGTAAAGATAAAAAAAGACAAAAAAGAAACCAAGATGAGTACATCTGATAGTAATGCACACTCACTCACACACACAAATAAATGTAAATGCCTGCCGTGTGACACAATACTGAGACAAATGCTCAAAGAGCCCCCCCCCCCCCCCCTTCATAGGATCATATATTCCCCCAATAGAAAACATTAGCGGATTGACACCATCACACCGGCTATCCGGCAGAGCCCCCTTTCACACTTAATTACAGGCTCTCATTTCCCCCGCCGAGGGAACAGGTGCAGGGGGAGAGGGAGAATAGTTCAGGCCCACTGTCTCCTTGGGCTTAGGGCCTTTTCCTGGCTCTGAGAGGCCTGTATTGATAGAGACAGGGGGGACGCCAGCGCCGATAAATCACTGCAAACGTGTAAATGCCACTGCGCCGCATTCCGCTAAAGAACAGGAGGCCAAACGGCTACAAGTTCCTTTCTCTTTCCGTTTCTGTTGTTTTAAGGCCTTCCCCCTCCTTCCCCCCCCCCTCCCAACACACAAGCTATCCTCGCCTGTTTTTTTCTTCTCTCTCCCTCCATCTTCTCCTCCCCCCTATGTCTCCCTCTCCTCACTTCCCCAAGCAGCTAATAGCATAATTTGAGGAAGAATGTTCCCGGAGTTTCCTGTGAATTCAACCATTAGTCATCCGAATGACCTCTCTGTTCCTCCCCTTTCCCTTCCGTGTCACCAGCACAGCGCTGCATTGGAGCAATGGCTGCCTGGGGAAGAGGGAGGTAAATAGGAACCACAGCTGAACTTAGTGCGTAGCTGTGTGTGTGTGTGTGTGTGTGTGTGTGTGTGTGTGTGTGTGTGTGTGTGTGTGTGTGTGTGTGTAAACATATATGTATACTGTATGAGCATTTTGTGCTCTCTATGTTTATTATTGCACGTCTGAAGTCCTGCCTACATACATGTATGTGTGTAAATGAAAATGTGAGTATAAGTGTGTGTGTGGGGTGGAAGAGGTGAAAGCTCCCCCACTCAGTGGGGTGCAGAGGTAGGGCCCCACTACTTACCCCCTGACACTGAGCTGTTAACTGGGAAAAGTAGAAAAGGAGATGTGCAGGGTGGAGTGGGTGGTGGAGGGTGCATGTGTGTGTGTGTGCGCGTGTGTGCGTGGGTGTGTGTGTGTGTGTGTGTGTGTGTGTGTGTGTGTGTGTGCGTGTGTGCAAGCAGAGATGTGCAGCGAAGGGGAGGCCACTGAGAGAAATAACGTTTGTGTCTCCACCACCACAAGTTGAAATTTCTTGTTTATGTTCCCTTCAGCTCTAATAACCAAAGCAATTATTTACTTTCACAGTGCAGTTGCTACTTTGGCTGCATGTCCATATAAGATTTATTTGGATTGATTAGACAACAAGGCAGAGAGAGAATGGGGCTGCTATGCTGCGCTGTTACGACAATTACATACACATAAACATCCCCGTCTGGGATAAGTTGGCCTTTACTGTGGGGAGCGTGCAATTAGCTTCGGGGAGTGAAAGCAAGGTTTGTATTCAAAAAGAAAACAGACGTCGATAAATTTAACTCCAGATGATGCAATATTAGTTGGATCTGGAAATAGATTTCGGAATCTGAAACCAATTATTTATAAAAAGGAGATTTGGAGAGATTGAGAGTTAGCTTTATAGCAGATGTTTTGTGACTCGTGATTGACTCTGGATTGGATTATTATTAGCAGCTCCACTCAGGTTTTTACAGCGTAATCCTCTGTGGAACAGGTAATTGGAAGACCTTGTTCCATTACTCCAAAACATTTGTTAAAAATCATCGGTTCATTGGTTCCATCATGTCGCAGACTGTCAAGAAACCATGTTCATCTTGACTCAACACAGGAGAGTACGCTGATATAAATGAGGATTCTTCGTTAGCAGATGCTAACCTCATATTTTATACAGGTAAAGCAGTGACATCACAACTGTAGCAACCCTGTACCCAACACCAGAACCACTGGGACCCTCGGTGGTTCTAAACTGGGTCTACCTATTCATTCACTCCTCCCGTCCTCCATCCCAACACCCTAAGCCTCTGCACCCCCACCCTCCACCACCCCCACCCCCCACATCAAAGGCCATCAATCTCCCACAGTACAGGGGGAAAGGCAAATATTTAGAGAAGGACTGAGCCCCCATAAATCTGTTGGAGGAGAGAGAGAGAGAGAGAACATGATACCCACCCACCCTCCTCCTCCAAACCCCCACCTCCACCATCGTCCCAGTCCCTCAGCAGTCCTATGTCTTGACGGCTAGAGGAAGCCTTGGGAGGCCACAGGAACCGGAGAGGAAGAGAGAAGTAGGTCTGTGGCAACAACACGACGGAGATTAATAAAAAAAAAACACCCTCCCACACTATAGATACATGCACAGTCAGTCAGTCAAACAAAAACACACTCTCATACACAACAAAAATGCTCTCAAACACACGCACACACACAGCATGGAAACATGGACACAGAGGTAGGCCTTTGATTTACTACAACTCTAAGTATGACTCAAGTGAGACTAGAATATTAGCAGTATTTATGTCCTTTTTCATTGAAAACAATATGGCTTTCAGTAATAAAGAAAGGAACGCTGCACTGACAGGTCAGGGTTGGGAGGTCACCGGGAGACTAAATTGGGGGCAGATGAGATCCTGAACAAAGCTGGGCTAGCTCCTACAAACACTGCCCGGGTAGAGAATGGAGGCTGTTGCTCCCGAAACAGCTTGAAGGGAGGCTATGCATACAAAGAGACAAAGCCATTAGAGATAAGGTTTTCATACTAAAGTCCAGCACAAGGCCGAATGTTTCCAATGGGGAATAAATAACAATAAACAAGTTCAAGCATTAGAAGCACTTATCTCTTTTTACTCAATGCCTGTGGTTCTAAGGTTAGCCAAAGTTCTGCTCTGTAAACTCATTTACGATGTAAACACATCTGATGTGGTGATAAACATTAGGAAGCACAGAAGCACAGCCTAAGCACACACGCACACACATACCTACACACATGTAGTCTCTCGCAGACACACACACACACACACACACACACACACACACACACACACACACACACACAAAGCATTTAGACATTGGTAAAGGGGGACAATATTTTTAACAGTGACACCTGCACACAGATGAAAGTACACACACACACACACACACACACAAACACACAAAAAGGTGTCCCCTGCAGTCAGCTGTCAGAGCAGTACGAGGGATTTAAGGAGCTTTGGTGGGGCTCTTGGATGCCCCCTCTGAGTCCCAGGGGTGAAGGGCATTGATCCCTGGCTAGTGTGTGTCCTGCTCCCCTGACAGACTAGTTGATTGACTTTTTAGCCCCGGTGGGAGCCAGCACAGGCGGATAGAGACGCGTAAATGCCTTAACACCAGTGGGTTTGATAAAGTAATGCATGCATGTGTCGGTGAGGAGAGCGGACGTGCGAGGAAATGCATAATTTGGAAGTCGAGACACACGGGCACACGAGCAAACACGCGCTTTAAGATACAGTATGTGCATGCATCGCACACATCCGCCAACGCCGTCACCACTGTCACCACCGCAGCTGCCATATTCATGAGTGGGATCCGCACTGAGCTGCATTATCATGGGCTGGATCCCGCCTTTGTTCTGGCCTTTGTTGGCTTTCCTGCCTGCCTCTGCCTCCGACAAATGTCACGTCCCCGCAGACTCTGTGTTTTGAGCATCAATATCAATAATTAGACATACGACATCATGGGAGCCTCTCGACCCCTTTGCTCAAGACACATTGAGAATGTTCTTATGCATGTGGTTGTGTGCTTTGTTTTTAACCTGCATGTCTCTAAACACAACTTCACATCTAAAATAAATGGTTTTCTTTAAATAGCTTCTTTTATTTTATTTTTATTTGATCAATTCTTTTCTTTTTCTTCCCGTTTTTCTGTCTCTTTGTTTATCCGCTCCTTCTCTTCTTGTTCTTCCTCTGTTGCTTTTTTTTTTTTTAACCTCACACTATCTTGCCTTTTATATTCCACTTTCTACTTAACTCGTTAAGCTGTGCTAAAAATAAAATAGGTAAAATAATGTAATGCAAACTAATGCACCGATTATGTTAGCATTTATATATTTATTTTGTGTCCATTTATTTTTAACTAGGTGACAAAAGGGTTGATTTGACGGCCCCACAGCTGTATATTATAACAACAATGCAACGTTTCCTTGACATCTAGTTCCGCTTAAAAGCAATCAAGTCACGTCACGTCTGTTTATTATTTAATTTCTGCACTGGTAGCCAAGCCCAGCGCATGACGGCACTCTGCTGTTGCCTTTCCCTTTTCTTTCCTATTCGTCCTTCAAACACTAACACACACACACACACACACACACACGCACGCACGCACACACACACACACACACACACACACACACACACACACACACATTAGATGTGCCTGGGGGAGGATACGCTTTTGGGATGTGCTGGGAATGGGCACCTAATTGCTTCTTACTGATCCAAATAGCACATCAGAGGCAACGGCACTTCAGTGGACCTCCGAAGAGACCCGCAAGGTTGGGCCTGTTCATTACCCCACTGATCCCCCAGCTCGACCCCTCATACGCACACATATTACACACACACCTCCACCCCTTCACCTACCCCGGCTCATTGTCTCTGGGGTTTAATTGGAGCGATGTTCTCCATTGTGAGCAGGCTCAATGGCAGTGGAGGGGCTCCATTGTGGGGCTGAATGAGGGCAGGAGTGTTCATTAGGTGAGTCTCTGAATAAGGTCTTCTGAAGGTAGGGTACTGAGGGCCGGGGGCTGCCCGAGAACTCCCGGGTGGGTGAAACTGCATGCTCTTCTCTCCTCTCCTCTCCTCTCCTCGTCTGTCCTCCCGGCTCCCCTGCTCCTCTCCTGTTGTCTCCTTTCCTCAACAGCCTGACGCTTGGCCCTGAAAGGCAGCGGCTGCGTTTGTTGGATGGGCGGGTCTTTGTCTGCGCCAGGAGGATGAATCGTAGGGAAAAGAAGAGAGATGGGGATCAAAGACAGGCCTACAGAAAAGCAAGGACCACCTCCTCTGATGGAGGGGAGAAGAGAACCAATGAGCTTTTGCCTGAGTTCATCAGTCCTCGGTGTGCATTTGAAAATCCCCGTCTCTCGCCGGTGGTCCCGAGCAAAATACTTAATGGGACACTACTGTAAAAGTGATACTTATTGATGCCTGTTTGGGACTATTCTTTACATTTGTCCTCAGCCTCGGAGGCCCGAGCACTGGCTCAGCTGGGGAGCAACACCTCCGGGGGCCGATATGGGTTCTCCCTCCAACGACTCGGCCGCGCTTCACATGCTCTATGAGCAGAAGCAAAACAAGATGACTGTCCAGGGCTGCGGTTTAAATGACAGGTTATAGAAAGGGCAACATTATTATTCCCCAAAAATTGATACGTGTGCAAATGAGAACTCATCACATCAGCGTCTGGCGTTATAAATATCAAAACTGAAGGAAAGGAAACAGGTGGGCATTTCTGCATGTCTCACTGCTGGAATTGGCAACGTCTACACTCGCCTTGGCTCACTGCCACATGTACGCTGCTGCTGTGCAGGCAGAACTATGTTGCAGATTACCGGGATTTACCACTAAGCTACATATCTGTTGTTTCCTTCGGGGAGTGGGGTTTGTTTGAAATCCCACTCGTTCAAATCTACTTAAAAAGAGAAAATTCCAATCAACTGCAGTCTAATTGACCTTAAACTGTTCAATTTACCGTAGAAAAAGTACACATCATTTACTTTCAGTTCGGCCGTGATGCTGAGATGGAAACCTTTCAATGTAGAAATCCAATGCCAACATTTGCTGTGACTGTTACTTTTTTTTTTCTCTTTCCAGACTGCTGCGGCTGAAACGTTTAAGCTGCCGCGGAGCTGACAGGCTCTGGCAGACCCCCGTCAGCCAGTCCTCAGGCCGGTGCAGCGGCTGAGTGCTCTGGCGTGCAGTGGACGGCGTCTGTGTGACGGACTCGACTTTCACACTGACCAGAGCCCCTTCACCCGCGCCCTGCCCAGCCTCTGATGTCATCGTGCCACCGCCACATACGCACACACACACACACACACACACACACACACACAGACACACGCATGCGTGCGTGCGTGCAAACACACGCATGGAACGTCTCCGCTCTTCCACTCTCCCTTAGCCACTGCCTTCCGCTGTTTACATTTCTCTTGCTGCCCAAAAAAACAATACCAGACATCTTGTTCGACACATTGAATACACACACATTCACACACGTGTAAACACAGGCCCGAGCTCACGCTTAATGCTAATCTGACATCATCAGAGAGGTGTGTTGGGTTACACAGGCTTATGTGTAGACACAGAGCCAAGTCCTGGAACTGTGTTTTCGCTGCCACACACAAACACATATTACTGCTCCTTAACAAGGGTGCGTTCAGGTTTCTGAAACAGGATGGCTCGTCTGTCTCTCAACTACCACTCTGCAGCTCCCCGACTTCAAACAGACTCGCTTTCCTCTCCTCTCCTCCTCTGACAGTATTTATTGTTCCCGTCTGAACAGCTCGCATAAAGCCCTTGCATGGACAGTGTAGCGTCTGCCTCCTGCTTCGCTTGTCACGAGCATTGCTGCACTGCTCGCCGCGAGCACAGATTCAAGGCATGCGCATACTGCAGGTCGTGAACACGTGTTCACTCGCAACAGCGTATTGGCGTGCACATTTGCCACCACAGTGCTCCGGCCTACATGTGGTCACTTATAGGTGTTTGGCCAACGGTAATGTTTGTGATTTTTCATTTAAACGAGCTATGGCAAACCTGATCCACACTGAGAGGGCCTGTTGATGTGGGTCTGCATTCTGAGTCCCCACTGACGGTCTCCTGTCCCTTCCTGTTTAGCCTGGGCGTCTGCCGCACATAAACACTCTGGGCCTCCTCTGCCTTCCGGGATATGTGGACCGTATGGAGATTTTGTTTGGGAAGGGGCACGCGTCATGGTTTCAATCCCCTGGAAAACCACCTCAAAGAAGGCCGTGTACAGACCGAATGGAAGGGCCATTGTGGAGGGATGATCCTTAACATAAACTCACTCCAAAACTAAACTCTCCTTTTCCTCTGTGCTTAAAGATACCCTATGGAATTTCCTTATAAACAAACACAGTAAACCTATATGTTTACGTTTAGTATTACTCACAAAACACAATGTGTGCATCCTTGAGACACAAAGGATGAGTCACAATTGTTAGCAAAACCCCCAAAATAAACACCAACCATAAATATTCACTAGCTAACCAATTCTGCAGCTGAGAATAATCCCTAACAAATACTCAATGTTCTCCTGTTTGAGAGACATTTTCTTAAAATATAAAGTGCATAGCTGTTTTTACTATTATTATTATTTAGCCTTTTTTTATTTTATATAAAAGTATAAATCCCTGACCCGTTTTTAAAATGTACGTCTTCAGTATCGGAACAACGTGGTCTTGGGACTAAGGGCAACACATATTTAGAGATGAACAAACAAATTGTGGGTTTTGGTCTTTTCACAGTATTTACTATACTGTGAATGTCACCATACATTTACTCAAATGTGATGAAGCATTTTTCTCCCTTTTTGATATTTTGTTTCATCTCAACAGGTATCAATTTTGCATCTGCATGTGTGGCGGCGCCACAGATTGTAGTTCAGACCGATGAACAATCTTGAGCCTCCACCATTCTGACTCCCGCTCTGATCACAGGGAGGGATTCGGTCAGAGATAATGAATTCAAGAGCACAAACCCAGTGTCGCCGCAGCCATCTCCCTTCTCATCTCTGACATGGAGGGGGAACTGCTATGACACCATCTGCAGGGGACAGAGAGGGACCACCCCAGCCGCGTAGCGCAATCATTCATCAGTGTGAACATCTAGTTTTGGTCTGAGAATGATCAGATGTTATGATAGACTGCACATTACCCCCACATACAGTCCGTCCCCGGTGTGATCACGATGAGAGTCCAGCTCATGGTGCACACACTGCTGCATGAGCAGTGTTGTAAAAACCTATTGTTTGCTGTCTGTCAGGCTTTGAATACAGCCACATAACATTACGTCCCCTGTTACCACCCTGTCCTTTTGCTTTTTTGGAAGTAAAAAAAAATGACTGTTACGAAAATCTATAAAAAAACAAAAAGTCTGCCATGGGCGCTTGAGTACTACCACCGTGATTAAATGATGCATCACAAGAGACTTCTATCATAACTCTTGTGTATGGCTGTCATGTCACATGTTCTGCAAGGAGCACTGGCTACGGTATGTGTGCATGTGTGTGTGTTGTTGTTGTGTGTGTGGCACGCGTGTGTGAGAATTCATGCACATTTGCTTCATGTCTGCACGCTTCCGTGTGTACGTGCTTGAATTACAGCTGAGGAGACTTGCAACACTTCGTCGCCTGTAGCACTGTGAGAAGTTTAGCAGGCAGTTGTGTAAAATTTCTCCAGTTTTGTTTTGTTTGCTCTGCCTTGGTACCATAAAAACCCAGGGACGAAGCAATGGCACCGCCTTGTTTACATGCGAGGTTGCGACTCAGAGAGATGAAGCACGAGTAGGTCTTGGGGAACAAATGTTTCCCACACACTACCTCACCGCAGTGGAGCACTGATTAGGGCAGCCGTGGGCAGTCTGACGTGTGAACCACTGGCTGTGGTGGGGACTGGGGATGGGTAATAGAGCCTGAGGATCCCAGGCATCGGCGAGGGTCTGCTGCATGACAAGGACAGCTTCATCACTCATCTTTTATCGTTTCGCCCCCGCTCTGTCCTTGGGAAGCCCGATCCTGACTGTAGCCACATCACATGCATCACATGACCGCCATCCATTCTGACGAGAGAAAGATGGGGAGGAAAGGAAGGGGGAAACATTTATTTTTTTTTTTTTAAAGGAAGAGGATACTAAACACATCCTCAGCAGTGAATATCCGCCTGAAGGCAGTGCCATCTGGGGCTGAACGTTGAAAAGGAGAGAGGAGGGACAGAGCTGGAGAGCTGGGGTCCGTAAGAGAGGGAGGTGGGAGTCCAGCTGGGTCCCATTAGGGCCGGACCACATGTGCCTTCCGGGGGGGGGGGGATTGGGGGGGGGTAGTGGCGGACCGAGGGGGCAGGAGGGAGCAGAAAGGGCAGCGGGGAGGAAGTGCTGAGAGCGATGGGCCTAGACCCTGTGAAGCTTTATTAGGCCTGTCGTCTGCTCTTCTCGACGGGGCTGCTCACACCCCCCCTGCAACACCCGCCACCCTACCTTCGCCCCCTCCTCCCAACCCTCGTCTGCCCTCGGGCACCGCCAGGGCAGAACAGTATAAAACTATTAGAAGGAGGGAGACGGGAATAGACCACCCAGACACATACACATTACGCGCACACACAAACACACCCATAATGGCTACCAGGAGGAGGCCCCAGCATGAGAGCTGCAGCTGGAAAGAGAGAGGGACATCCACACACATGCGCATGCACGCAAAATAAGAGTGACACAGACTACACACACTGAAGTGGGGTGCGTGTGCAACAAGGACCATTCAGTCTTCCATTCAAATGTCAGATGCACGTGTGGCCGTTTATTTCCTTAATGTCATCTGATTTATTAAGACAGTTTGAAATAAAGTCTGACGGATACAAGTGTGATATATTTGCATGCGTATTAATGTTTGCGTGAAAATGTGTTTCTGTCATGACCACCTGTGGCTCTTCCTCGCCTTGTGGTTGAGAGGGGTGCACACCACTGAGGCAGTGTGCGTGGGTGCGTGTGTGTGTGTGTGCGTGAGAGAGAGAGCGACGAGGACAGTCAGAGATTGTTCTCATGCATACTCTGTGCGTGCCTTTATTTGTGTATGTGCTTACATTTCAGTCCCGGCATATCCGACATGCCTGTAGGCTCATCTGCCTCCTGCCTTCCTACCACCCGTCCCTCCGTTAAGACCCCCGGGGGGACGCGTGAGAAAAAGCCCGCCTGGAATCTGAGCCCTTTCCTGAAATGTCGACCAGCCCATGTGAATGTATGGGTCTGCTTGGTATGAGTAATGACGTTGATCACCAACAGGGTAGCAGACGGATAATGAGCCTTTGAGACGCGAGAGCTGACGGTCTGGTGTGTCAACATTAGCATACAGAGTTCACAGCGTCTGGGCGTTGCAGGAAATCTCAGGTTTTGACTGCATGTGTGTGGGATCAGAGTACCTGTTGGGGCCCCCATAGTGGCTGTGCTTCAACACTCCTCTCGATCGCTAGGAGGCAGATACCATGAGAACGAGAAGAAAGAATATACTTGAAAATATATTGAAAGAATTATTAGTTGCAATGCAGATTCTTTTCTGTGTCTCCAAAATCCCGTGAAGCTTCTCCTAATGTGCACTAGATATTATTTATTTTTAAACTTCTGTCAGTAAAGTGCCAGATGTATGAATATGCAAGATCAATATGAAACTCGTTTATTTTTTATATTACGCCGGATAAAAAGCAAAGCAAAATATTAATAAAAAAAGAGTCAAAGGGTGTTTAAATAGCCAAAATGAAAATAAGTCTTTTTTTTCCTCCTGAATATAGTGTGTTGTGGTTAAAAGGGATTCACGAGTTTTCATTTCAGAACTAATTATTAAACTGCTAAATCCCTCCAACATAAAGATTTGCTGAGGCAATGCTTTGCCAAGGTAAGTGTAAGGGTCGTGTGTCACTGTATTGCTTGTTGATGTGTCGTGCGCGTCTCAAAGTGTGTGCACAAGTAGATTTTTACCCTATCAAAATGCTCTGCCCATGGCCTCTCCCACTCCGCCCCATCCAGGTCAGGACCCCACAGCCATAGTTACAAGGTTTAATACTTCAGCCATTCAACCATTAAGGCGTTTTATACAGCCCGTCCCCCGGACTTCTCTCGCTTGTAAAAAAAATAATATTTGTCTTTTCCAACCTGCACTGTGAACCACAAAGTCCTCATGTTTTATTTTAGTCGGAGCAGTAAAACCCTGTTCCTCCTCCTGCCAACCTACTTCCACGATAAGCTGTTGTTCTTGTTCTCGTAACTGTGTGTGTGTGTGTGTGTGTGTGTGTGTGTGTGTGTGTGTGTGTGTGTGTGTGTGTGTGTGTGTGTGTTTGTGTGTGTGTGTGTGTGTGTACACAAGGGAAGCACAGAATTCCAAGGTTGGAGGTCAAGGCTGCTTGAGATTTTGAGTGTTTTTTTTTAAGTTCTTTAATTCTCAAAAGTTTAAGCCCGGGAGGAGAGGGGACTTAGAGAATTTTATTTTTTTCCATTTGTATAGAATACAAATGATAAAAATGTTTCTATAGTTTCTTCTTAATACATAATACGAATGAGAGACTTCAATCGTTCTTGTTACGATTACATATTCAATCCTACAGTTTCTGTGACATTCACAACTTGAGATGTACTTTTTTTTCCCCTGAAAGTGCTCCGTTTGTGAGCTCTGACACATGTTCATGTTTGTAAAACATTATCATATTTGTTCCTTCACCAAATCCCCACGACGCTCCTGAAATACAATATCTCTCGACTTTTGTTTGCTTCTAATGGTGCATGTTGGTCTACAGTTAGCGGGCTCCTTTCTACTCATTTACAGTTCTTCTCTTGATCAAAGGGCAGAAAAACCTTGTCCTCTTTACAAAGGCTTTGAAAAAGAGAACAAGGAGAGTCCTTAAAGTCTCCTTTTATGTTGGTCAGTTTTCCTCAAAACAGTGCTTTCAAAAAGTTAACCACAATGATGTGCTTATGTTCTACTCGTCAGTCCATTTGAAGGCAGCATGATGCGTCTGAAAATGTAGAACCCGCATCCTATTATTGTTCCTGAAAGTGAAAACTTTGACAACAACGAATGCAAGTTACATGATGAACCTCCTAAAGATCTGCTCTGCCACATACTTTAGATTAAAACAAGGGGGAAAAAATGACTTTTCCACAAGATCCTGATGATAGGGACCTTTTTAAAGGAGTAAGCAGGATACTTTTCAATTACGTGGTTATGTGTGCGATAGCTCATTTTGTCTGCGGTAGTTATATGTGAAATGCACTGTATATCCTTGAGTGCTAATTATTAGAAAAATCAACAGATTTTGTAGATTTTCCTTTCAAAATCACAATTAACGCTAACCTCTGATCTGATGCTGTGGCAGTAATAGAGGAGGTTTCAGTAAACTGAAAGGTGTTGTGATATAAACTTACGGATCATAAAACTCACGGTTCAGAAATCGTAACACGGATGAGAGCACGGATCGGATCATCACCAAAGAAGAAAGGGAGGAAATATAACTTTTAGAGATATGATCACGTTTGCCGCTGATAGTAATTGCTGATAATTGCTGATCGATATTAGCAGATACAGATCCCTTTGATGTTTATTATAGCAGCCGGGCTACCAGGCATGCTACTATTTTTGCGGCAGTCCCAAAAATAGTTCAACCTCTCTGAAGTCTATAAGCCATCAACAATTCTAAATGTTATCTTTTTACTTTGTTAGTCATTTATAGTGTTTAAAAATACAAAATTCAAATAATAAGGAAATAAAAGATTGTATTTTAATGATGTATTATGAGCTGCTGTAGGTTTGTAAACATGTCATAATTCATCTCTAGTATATATTTATTATAGTTATCTCCTTCAAAAAACTCACAAACACTCCATTTTAGGAGATTAAATGTTACAAATGATAAGAATGTACCTTCTCCCAATACTAATGTTCACGGAACAGAGCCTGAACGCATCATAATGTAACAGAAAGGAACCTTTGGCCATTAGCGGTGCTGCCATGGTTACCGGCTCTCCTCCTGTGAATTGAAATAGAGATTGGTTGTTTACAATGTAATATTATCAGAGCTCAGCGACTAGAAAAGCATGAATGCAGATGTCTCGATCCCACATTTTACTGAATATTGGCGGATAACGATCGTCAGTAGAACTTTATTTCACACTGATGGTTAACGTTAAACTGTGTAATTAATCCACGGTTGACGAGGGGGTCGGGGGGTCCGTTACCGATCGACAGCGGTGCGTTACACCAATATTATACACCGTTTGTGTCAGTGTTATTGACAGCTGGGCTGGGTAATAATTAAATACTATAATGTATTATTTTTTTAATGGAATATCATCACAATTACATTGTCGAAATTGATAACAACTGGTACAAACTAACTCAAAGTTCTCAATCAATCTCAATTAAATCAAAATATTTTCTGGAACGGGTTACTCTGTATTTGTGTGCGTGCACCTAAATGTATAGCTGGAAATACCTTTAGTTTTCCCTACCATTTTGAAGTGTTAAGTACAATTTGCACTGAAGTTCATAATTGAATGAGCAAATACTCTGTATTTTTCCATTTGTCAAGTATTTAATCACATAGGAGTGTACAATAATAGTGGGGCACGCTGATGTGTACAAGCGTGCACTAAAAGGCACACGTGGCAGAGCAGCTCGTATTCACCACTAACGGAGAAGGAGAGCGACTCCATTCTCTGCTCAGACGTAACACCACGTCGTTGTTTGCTGCAATATTAATGCTTCGAATGTGGAACAGAGAACAGGGAGAAACCGTTTAACCAGCAGTGAAAGGAGACTCCTGTAGCACAGAGAGCTTGACCTGCTCTCAGAGAACCCACAGCTCAAGATTAACACTGTGATAGAGAGAAGGGGGGCCTCCTCCCCATCACAGATAATCACTGCTTTGAGCACGACGCAGCCGAGTTGAATGACCCCACCGCTAGAGCCTTGTTATTTCCCGGTCGCTCACACCTGACTGTGTGAATATAGTGTGTTTATTTTTTCACTGAAGCGCAGTTAACGTCACAAATAGGGTTAGAAGCAGTACAAGGAAGGTTTTATTAAATCAAATCAAATTAGGAGTTTAGGAATTGAGAAAGACAATCGTGTTTGATTCCAAATGTTTGATCAATTTAACGTTGTTATTTGAAATCTCCTTCCTTGCCTTCTTATGCGGTTTCCTCACACATAAATCACTAAATAAACTGCATCAGAGTATTTATGCATGGCCACACGAGCATGTGTAATGCCGCCTCATTAGCTAATCAAACCATGCAGAGTCTCAGCCATGTGAGGAGAGACGTCTCATTAAGCAGAAGAGGACACGGTAAGATGAGGAAAGGGCATCGCGGAGATTATCTTAAACTGAGCAGTTATGCGTTCGCTCCATGCCACAACACACACACACCAACAAAAAAAACAACTCAAGATCAATGAGTGATCAGGACTCTCGTTACAAATTTACCCAAGGTCAAAGTTTCGGATTTAAAAGACATTTTCAGATGCGGTGAATGTCTAATTCAGTGGTTTTGCATCCATTTTTCCCAACACTTATGTACAGAAAATTGTTGACCTCGTTTTAAAGTGATTTACCAGAAGCGAAACTCCAAATCACCGGCAATCACAGCAAACCGAGATTACCTTTTTGTGCATTTTAATTAATGTGGTGGTGGCTTTATATAATACTGAAGATATTATTGTATTTACAAGTCGAGGGGGTGGGGTGGGGTGGGGGGGGGGAGTGGGGGGGGGGGGGGGGGGGTTGGGGATGAAAAGCAGGGACAGGTGGATGGAGGATGTCAGGGGTTGGTTTTGTTTATGGGTCTGGTTTTGAGAGGCTGCTGCACATTAATGATTAATGTTTCATCCACTGTGTGTGCTAACGCATAAAAGTAATGTCACATAATGGGTGAGCTCAAGTGTTTGTATCAGGTTTTTAAATATTACATGAGTCATAACGAGTAGCTGCACATTAGGAGAGCGGGGTTATTTTGGAGTGCAACTCGCGGTATTGATTATGTCATCACTTAGACCGGGAGAGCAGAGTTCCAACTCATTGTGAGAAAAGTAAATGTTACGAAGCATGTTTGTTCTGTGTCGGGTAGTTTCATCATCTCTGGGTGCTATGATGATGGGGAGATGTCGAAGAAACGGCAAGTCTCGAGCTATTTTCTATCAAACATTAACTTTGCTTTTACCACCCGGCTGTAACAGCACTGAATCCCTTTTGTCTGCCTTTCCTGTTCTCTCGTTCCCTCTGTCCTACACCCATCCTCCCTCCCTCTGACCTCCTGAAGCTGGCGCGTCAGAAAATGACAAGTCATGAGGTTTATATTAAATATTATTAATTCATATTATAATTAATAAAATATGGTACATGCTTTACCAGCCAAACCACATCTTTAAAGGATATTAAAAATATTGTTTTGAATAATAAAACTGAACTTGTTTCTTTCCAGGGCTTGTACATACAGGAGTCCATTAATATGAAATATAAGTTCACAGATAATTACAATCTCTCCATATCTATATGTGTTATAGTTGTTGTCTTTTTGATTCCTCACAGTTCATTTTGTTTGTACGCCCTCTGGGTTTTCGAGAACAATGCCGCACACAGTGCATCGAGTATAAACGCCCGCGTTCATGCTCGGAGGCCGCAGACCTCCTGGGTATGCTCGCGCTATGGCGCCAAGCGTGAGCATAACACACACACACACACACACACACACATGATATGAAGCGTTATATTTCACACCTTATCAGATTTTGATGCTGCAAAAAGTAATCTGCAGCTACTGCAGAATAAGATGCTAAGCCTGGCTGCCTCTTATCAGCTGTTTACAGCGCCAGTAAACATAAATCATTGCCACCATTTACACCTTCACAACCATCATCAGCCATCAAAACCCATCCCGATACAAAACAATGTGAACGGGGAGGTCCGAGCTGAGTGTCGGTGACAGAACAGCGCCCACTGCAGCTGGTTAGGATGCACTGACTTCCGTGTCTTCCATTGTCAACCGACTTCATTCTGCTGCCTTTAAACTATGCACCAAGTCGGTTGTCTGATAGCATGCTCAACAAATGAATCTCTGTGGCAATGTGCCCACCTGTCTCCATTCCATCTGAGGGACAATAATTCTGTGTGGACAGGAATGAGGAGCATCTGATGGGATGTCTGTGGAGTCATCTTTCCCTTTCCAGTCATGCTGGAATGTCCCATCCATCTGTTTGTTTGTCTGTCTGTCTGTCTCCCTGTCCATCTATCCTGCGTAATGCCTGACACCAAATGGGCATGTTCAACTTAAGGGACCCACATAAATGTGTCCAACACCAGCTGCTCGTCTTCTAATTTAAAATGCTTTGAAGATTTATAATTCAGTGATTCAAAGTTATACAGCGTTTGTTTTATGATGCAAACTGCTGACTAAAGTGACAATAGACAGTAACAGAGAGAGAGAGAGACCATCACAGAGGAAGGAAAGACGTTAGGAGTCAGTAAAAATAAAAAATAAATAAACAGACAGACTTTTGTACTTGGGGAATTTACAGTGGATTCTTGTGTTTTTGTTCCTCTAACTAAACCCATCATTATCAATAAAAACGGAAAACTTGAGCCAAGAGACAAAAAGACCGACAAAGAGTGAGAGGGCAAGAGAGACATCTACAGAGGGGGTTCATGTTTGCGATGGGGAACACGAAGTGGCGGACTGAGTATTTAGTGTCAGGGTTGGGTTAGGTTTCCAGCTTCAGCGTTGTCAACACTTTCACTCCTTTCGCCTGGCTGCGTTGCTCTGCGGCCCACCATGCACTGGGCAGGATTCGCCCTCAGAACAGGAGCTGGCGTCACCCCCCTGTGCCAAAACCACTCCAACTTTACAACACATGGAACCTACGAACATGACACCGGCACTCGGTGGAAAACAGCATGCAGGACCAATTCTGTCACGGCCCGGGCCATCTGAAATGAATGTTCTCGCCCCACATCGCTTGATCTTGTTGATCCATCCCCTCACTCCTGCCAGGTTTAGATTTCCGCCCTCACAAACACATTTTGTCACACATGAGCCCTCTGGATCAAAGCCTAATAAATTTACAATGCTTCACTTTTGACTGTGTTTAACTTATGTAGTCGTACTTACCATGTGTGCATTTGACAGAGACATCCGCTGGAGAGACAGCAAAGAAAAGGAATCAGGAGATCAAGGATGTGGGGCGTGGACAGACAAAATATCTCTGAGAGCAAGAACATGTGCGCTTGTTGAATGTCGGTGTGGGAAGCTGATAGGAGTGTAGCAAGAGTGTAAGAGGGAATAGGGTCTGTGGTTGCTAGTGTTGAGGTTTAGCAGCATTTGATGACAGCTAACTGTTCTTGAATTTGGCTTGAAGCTGCCCGCACCGCTGCTACAGCCTGACTGACAACTGACTTGATGGATGACGAGTTGAGCATGCAGCGTTTCCACTGGTAATGGAACCACAGAAAAAAAAAAAAATCATGAAACGATAATAATTTGGCGAAATGGTTCAGAAATCTACTTACTTGAAGTCAGTTTGTACTTGACCCAATACAAACTGATTAATCTATTAGCGCTTTTTTTTTTCTTCAAATAAACATATATAATGAAGTTAATGGCTTAATCATTTGTTAAATAATTCAAACAGAACAAGGTGTGTTTACATTACATTTCCAAGTGAATTGTAGGCACATTTTTTGAAATGTAGTAAAAAAGAATAAATGGGAATTAGGCGTGATTGCGTCAACTAGTTCGGAGGGAATGCACTCGGCTCCAGCGTCCTTTAGTCAGAAGTGGGCGCTGTAGGCTACGCGCGTCTGTAACTGGGTAGAAGATGTCGGGTTTGGAACAAGTCGGTTTGGCTATCTAACCAATCAATAAGAGACAAATCTTTAACAATTCATTTCAATTGGGGAAGTTTTAATTGTTCTTTCACGCCAGCTCGTATTGGCCATGTTTCATGCTCTCGGGAGACAAAGACAAGCATTCAGACATAAGACAATGAATCAAGATACTCATCTAACTGTTAAAGCATACCTTGAGTGGCATCATCCCACATCTCGACGACGGAACATAGTTCTCTGCTTGCGGCCTTTTTCTTAGCGCGAGTCTGTGTAAAGTGAAACACTTAAGCTTTTAATACTTGATGCCTTTTTTTATTAAGCCTGGATATTTTATGGTCAAAAGGAATGAGTTTTATTGGCTAAATGCAGTCTGTTGTTTTAGGACCCGTGCTGCTACTCGATTTGAGTAGTCATTTTGGTCTACACCTCGTTCTGCAGCCCATAAAGAGCAAAACCTCAGAGAATGTGCATGTGTAAGCTCTGCATGGAATAACAATGACACAAGAATAGAAGCAGTAGTCTGACGGAAAGAAAAACTGATTGAAAAACAAGAATAGGGGGAAAAAAAAGGATCAAACGGCCTTGAGGGAAATATCAGATGCTTTTGATTATTCCCACAGTTGGATACTTAGCATACGGAACTCCTTTCTCTTTCTGACTTTCAGCTATTAACACACAGACACACACATAAGCACACACAGTTCGCCGATCATGCTGACCACCCAGCCAGTGCCCCCTGGCCCCCACCTCTCACCCCGCTCAGGGGTGCTATAGTTGAGAAAAACTACACCATTCACTTCCTTCCCTCCCTCCTCCGCTTTTCCTCCCTCCGTACCTCGTTCCTCCCTCCTTCCCTCGCTCAGTGCTCCCATTCATGTTGTAACAACTCATAAAGGAAGGAGACTTTGACCCCCTCAGTAAAAAGTTCCCAATCTCTTTCGTTCATCTGCTGTGTGTAGGAGGGTTAGGCAAATGACGGCTGTGTACCGACTTCCTGTTCAAAGTTCCATTGTAAAAGTCCATGCTGCAAAAAGTGTTTTTTTTTATCAAATAAACCACAGACTTGTATCATAACTCTTTGCAAAAGGATGAGTCCTTTTTTTTCAAGCAAAGTAATCATTTATTGTACTGTAAGGCTAATAAACACCACAATCCTTACAAACCAAAATCCTCATATGACAATCATTACTCTGAAATTACTGTGGGAAAGCAATACCTACATTTCTCACAACTGTGTCGCAATGCTTTGACACAATGATTGTATCAGTACAATTATCTTCAACTGGCCCCCTGGTGCACTGAATCTTGGCCATCAAAATGAGTTGTACTGCTTTTCTAATGGACTGCATTGAAACATGGATCAACCTGCTTGTTGTGTAAATCCGTACCTGCAATATAACAGCACACTAATTCAACCTTTCATGTTTCACATTGCTAATGTTACAATGTTATAATAATAGGTAACCAGGTCATTCTCAAGTTTTTGGTGCAACATTATCACTAATATTAGTCTGTTGATGTACACTTACTCAAGTCAAAATGTGACATCCTAGCTGGATGTTATTCCATTGAGGTATTGGATGAGGCAGTTTGTTTCCAATGGATGTCGTTGTGGTGACGAGATGAGATTTCATTCTTCAGCCAACAGTGGATGAAGTTCCAAACCCCAAAGGGTCTCCTATCGGCGGCACGTGAACGGAAAAGATTTGATGAAGCACATCCGACTTTAGCCGCAGCGTTCTATCGAAATTCTTAATTTAAAGAGCCGTACAGTAACGTCAGACATGCAGAGGAGCAACCAAACCCAGTTGGGAGATATATTTAAAAAATACATGTACACACAGCAGTGTTTCCCAGATATAGAATTTACTTAGGCGGGCCGCCCAGTCGTATTACGGCTGCCAAGTATGTTTGGCAACACATTTGAGCTTTTTGGGTGTTTTTTTCCATCCAAGAGAATGACGTCATTTACAATCGTTTATCTAGTGGACAATCTCCCCTCGCTCAAGCTGAACCATACCGGTTTGTTCTGCCACCGCGAGAAGAGTCTTCTGACAATCACACATACCTACTGTACATATTTCTTCCAAAATAATGTCCCATGGAGGTCCACCGGAAGAAGAGATACTTTGGTCTCTATAGAATCTGATTCAGTGGGAAGGGTTGCAAAGGGTTATGATACAATTATTTAAGGGTACACAACCATTAGCACGTTCAAATAAAGTACTAACCGTCACTGTTGCTGAGGAACTGAGTGCCTGTACTCAAGTATAAGTAGTTTGTACTTTCAGTATTAACACTTAACGAGTAGTTAACAAGATCGGTTCATGTCTTCTGAACACGTTCTGAATCTATTCACAACTTCCAAAAATAGATACAAATAAAAAAATAAATCTAAAAAAATATATATATTGCATTCAAATATGAAAAATATTTGATTGTTAAAAAAAGTAGCACTCCCGCAGCTTTCTACCTGTCATGCATCGCATGACGGGAGCCATACGTCCCTTTCAATCACTGAAAATAAAAAGAAACAATAGGTTCAACCTGAATGTTTTGTATTGTGATATTTACTGGAAATGACATACAATACGGCCAACAGCCAGCAAGACATTTTCAGGCGATCTCCTCACATTCTCCCTCCCTCAGCTGTCACATTATTTAGGTTTTTGTCGTGAAATGAGGAGGTGTCGTATTGATTCTCATTTCAACTTCAGTAATCAGTCGTTCCCCATCCATTGCAATGCTTTTGTAAGAGAGCGACAGGAATAAATAGAAACAGGGTTCAGTTCGCCGCACTGCGTCACCTACGGCCAGTTAGGATGAGGTATTATGGACATAATGCATGCTAATAATAAAGCTGATTCTGATTTATTACAAAAATAACACTAAATACCAGTTTAACTGTTATTTTGAGTCCAATCTATTGTTGCAATTGGCAAGTGTCCAATGTGTCTCAGCTGTTGTGTGAAATGGACACATACATGAAGCAGGAGGACTGCGGTACATTCAGGGTGTTTTCAATACTGAATATTGAGGGGATGCAATTAGTTATATTTCAGCTTCAGGAGGCATTTGATGACAGTTCATTACAAATATTGTAATAATAGTTAATAGTTAATATATTGGATGGGGGTTTGGGGCGTCATTTGTTGAACTATTAAGTTTAGAACCATTTCAACAGTTTTAAAAGGGCCTTTAGCTGTCTTTGGAATGTGAGGGGAAAAGGCCGACTGAGAGACACTTATTCACAGCTAGGCAGGCCAACAGACAGCCAGTCAGGCAGTCATTCAGTCAGTAAGACAGACAGACAGGCAGGGATAAACAAAAAACATGCATGAAGAGAGTCAGCCAGACAAGACAAGTCAGGCAGTCATTTAGTAAAGCCTGCCAGAGCCATGTGTGGGAGCAGTAGCAGGGGAACCAAACAGAGGTCAGAGGTCACTGGATTTGGGTTTCCGGCTTCTAGACCGCAGTGGAACTCAACATGTTTCCCCTCGCCTCAGAAAACCATCATCTGTCTGTATCTCTTCTGCTCTTTGTCGTCGACTACTAACACACCTGTGTTTCTCTGTTTTTACTTCAATGTCATCCAGAGCTGCTACTGCACCTGAAACATTTCTACACGGTTTTGTTCTTTGGAGCAAAACTGCCTGAATGCTGTTATTGAACTCAGTAAACACACAACTCAGCCATAGTATTTGTTTGTAATGAGGACACATATCTTCAGTTGTAGTTGAGGTTATCATTAACCGACAAGATAAGTGCTCTGCATGGAGGTGTGCTAACACATTAAATCCGTAATTTACTATCAGCTGCACAATACAGACAACTGTCCTCAGTTCACCCGTACGTGCCGGTTACCGGACACAATTTTGTCATGAATGTAGTCCGTTTCCCGGTTAGTCTCCACCGCATCAGTTAGTTTAGCTGCGAGGTTGTCAGCTGCACATCTCTAACCCAGTGTCCAGTTTATTTGTCGGTGAATAAAAACTACATCTCCTCAAGGACACAACAAGTGACAACAACTGCAAACAATGTGTTTTTCATGCATGCCATTGTTTGCCTGATTCAAGTCTATATAACCGTGTGTTTTTGTGTATACGATGTATTGTACATGGGTGCGTGTGCGTGTGCTTGTGTGTGTGTGTGTGTGTGTGAGTGTGTATGTGCATGTTTACGTGGGTGAAAGCTCCCACTGCAGCACTCTTTATAAACACATCAGTTGGGCTGACAGTGCACAGCGGGAGGGAGAGAGAGCCTTCGAGACAGCCTGGGACAGAGGGCTCATAAAAAATCACTTCTAATTTATCTCCCTGCAAATTGGAAAGTGCACGCTCACACCTGACTAAATTATCACGCGTAAACTGGAGACGGCCCCCCACTGCACGCTGACGAAACCCGATCCCAGATTTGCTGCGCAGGCCCAAACCAGGCCTGGCAGAGAAAACACAGCGTCACGCCGAACACATAGACACTCCTTAATGGTTTTTGCAGATGTGCTGTTCCCGATAGCCCCTCTAAAGCCCTCTCCCAACCCCTCCCTCCCTCCCGCCCGCCCCCATGCATGCTCAATCCGGCCCGCGCAAGCCAGCAGGGCTTTGTCAAATTTTATTTCAACCCGTTTTTTTGTGGTTCACGTGGCCTCCACATGCCCTCTTGTTCTTTCCCACCAACTCACCCTCTTCTT
Source organism: Cyclopterus lumpus (assembly GCF_009769545.1). Classification (NCBI taxonomy): domain Eukaryota; kingdom Metazoa; phylum Chordata; class Actinopteri; order Perciformes; family Cyclopteridae; genus Cyclopterus; species Cyclopterus lumpus. The sequence continues at coordinate 20,667,649 of NC_046969.1, read as the reverse complement.
TCCACCCTTTTGCTCTTGTTTCGTTGTAATTAACCCCATTACATTTCCACTTTGCTTCTTGATCTATTTTTCCCCTCCCTTGTCCCATCCATCACTCTGCTACAAGGCATGAGCTCAACAACCGTTTGGAAACACCTCCTTTTCTCACTTGTTCTAGCTTTCCTTCTTTCTTTCTTTCTCTCTCTCTTTCTGTCAATTCTTCACAATATATGCGCCCCTATCTCTCTCCAATTCTCCAAAGTGGATTCACCGTTTCTAATGTGAAACACGGCCCTTTAGACATGGCCATCAAAAAGGTGACAAACACTAAACAAACAGCAGGGGAGGCCAGTTAGACTGGAAGACGCCAACAAACGACGTGTGTGTGAGACATAAGATATGTTTGCACGTAATTCAAGTGCTACTGAGACCACCACAGCACACAGGTGGCTATAGAGTAAAGAAAAGGGTTGAGGGCGAATATTCCACTCGTCAAATGAATGTCGCTGCCTTTGCTTGTCAGCACCAGAAATACGAGTCAGTTAAACTTATTATTATGTCATTAATTAAACAATTAATTATAAAATGATAAAGAAAAACCTTCCCAGACTCCAAACACACACTCAACACATTCATCCACATTGCAGCTTATCGACACAAACCGTTTCCATTCATCATTCTTTCCGTGCCTAAAAATGTAAAAATTAACTAGAGACTATCTTGCAATAGGATCACACCAGCAACAATGCCAGAGACGTAAAAAGACGGGGCCTAAACTACTTCCTGTTAAGCAGGAGTCAACAACACTTGAGCACTTTTTGTTTGTTTTACGGCACCAGATATACCAGCATGGCTAGTGCAGCGGGCAGTTCAGACAACGCTTAAGTACATACAACATATATAAGGAGATTTATGAAAAAAGGTGTACAGATTACAACGGAAGAAATATCATATTTGTATGGAAATTGTGCCCGCCAGGTCTGAAAAAACAAGTCTGAACATCTGCCACATCACTAAAACATGTAAACGAGGCATTAAGAAGCATATTGGACCGGTCTTGGGAAATATCTGGAGTGAAATGGAAAGGATTAGTTCACATTCATTTGAATTAATATAATTGATTTTTTGGGACATGTGAACAGCCTGCCAATAGAAATAAGAATTCAACTTATATTGAAGCTTATTCACTATTAAATGATGTCCATAAAATAAGTGAACCCACACAACTGAAACTTACAGTTTAGTGTTAATTTATGAAAACAATACTTTGCCTTAATAATTTGAAAATAGCAAAAAATAAATAGCCCAAATAATAAAATATTGACAAAACAGCAATAAACATTATTTAAATTGTTATAGCAATAGGGTTTACAAGTGGTAACCTTACCAAACAACAATCAATTTGTTCCTACAAATTACCCAAACAGTTTAAACTAAAACACAAATAACTAACCTAAAGCACTAGACTCGTTAACATAGAAAAATAAGTGACTATATATATCTGTATGCAGAAAATGGGCACCACACATTCGGAACTATTGCATGTCGGTGCAGCTGCAGCTAGAAGAACCCATGAAAGGGAATGAAAGACTCAAAGTGCTGGTTATGTCCTGCTTGTTTCGCTGAGTAGCAGGTGATGGTAGAGGGTGAAATCTTCATCAGAGGCACCACGGGCGCTGTCTGCCGTCTGACCTTGTAACAACCTAGTTACATCCATGGCAAAGTCTCAACAGTCCCAACAGGTGTCTTCCTCGGTGAACTTGAATCCATCAGTGTTCTTGGCACAAGTTATTAGCTAGTAGCCACACAAGCTAACGTCTAGAAAGCACTGCTAGCCGATGCTCCCACTACACTTTAAATTAGTGTTAAATAAAGTCGGCAACAGCTAATAATTTTAGATATTTTTAGACTTTAGTTAACTAACTAACGTTTCAATTGATTTAATGACATTGGGGAGATAATGGCGAGTATTAGTTTCTTAATACATTGCTCCTATTTGTCTCTGTTTGTGGACTTTTCGATCTAGCTAGCTCGTGTGAGCCCGCCCTCTCAGTTTCTCTTCCTCACTTACAGCCAATCACAAACAGCGATCACTTATTGACCAATAGAAACGAAAAGAGTTGAAACTAAAGGCGCAGCCTGTGTTTTTATTTTAGTTATCTCTAAACATTGGCATTTTATATTATTTTTACCTGAATTCTTATTTACTCAATTATTGGTCAAGTCAAGCCATATATTATAAAATCATAAATTCCAATTTATCAACGGGGGTCTTTACACCCTGTACAGCATTATCCCTCCAATTTAGTCCCCTTCTTCAGTATGCACCTTATTCTATACCAAATTACTTTTAGTGCCTCACATCTTACTTTACTTATTTAGAAGTACATTACTTGTATCTCTTATTTCTGCACATGGTTTTATATGAGTTGGACCAAAATACAGCAGTGAAATGCCATGTGCTGTATGGAACTTATTAGTGCTTGATTAATTATAATCTTGCAATGTCTCCTTGCATCTGTTCACATAAAGGCAGATGTCGTAAACATTAAATCACACTTTACTTTGCTGAAAATTCAGAAATAGACTCTAAACCATTTACGGTAAACATAATTCCAGATATTTAGTTCCCAAGCTCAAATAAAATCTAACACATAATATTCATTATTATATGAAAATGTAGCTGTTTTCTCCTGTAGAAAACATACAGCCGTTGTTTTTGCTGACTCGTAGCTCAACACGGCTGACCGATCAGTCATGCGATCAGTCATGCTTGTGTATTCCAAACACTTTTCCTGACCTTCACCTTCCGACAACAAATACTGTGCTCTTTCATTATCTAATGAAGACTGTGGCGGTGGAGTCCCAAACCAAACACAACAGAAAGAAATCACAGCATGCCATGGAAAAACAAAACGTGGGGAGAGCAAGACAGATGCACCTTGTCATGGGCACTCCCACAAAGGTTCATGAGTGGTGCAAGAACTTGCTTGTATGCTCCAACATACAGACCCCATGTTGGACCAACACATACATCTCCCAACAACATGAACTCAAAATAAAAAAGAGGAAATTCAAACAGAGGCAGACAAACATACATTTGTTTTTGGAAAGGGTTTCTCTCTGCTGAAGCCTGCTTGTTGGCCTTTGCTGATGTGTCTGGCTTACGTTTGTGGTGCCTCTGTCATGTCTTTTATTGCAGGTATTGGACAGGGTGGTCAGATGTTGAGGTCACTGAGAAACCGTTTACAAACTCAACTCAAGGTCTCGAGTTCAGGAGCAGAGGGGCAGTAAGGGGCTTGGAGGACAGGACGGAGGCACACTTTTGTTTTTACAATGTTGTCCTATTGTCCTTTAGTTTCATTATCTCAGTTCCTCTGCTTTCCGTAGATGGATTTGTCATGAAGGAATTCCAACAGTGTACTGAATGTTATTATGTGAGTTTCTGGTGGCGATGTATAGGGTAAATTAGTATGCCAGTTGTTGTCCACGTTATCCTTTAGTCCAAAGACAATAACAGAAATATGCATGTTATTCACGTGTACGAAATCCCAAACCTCACCGCTGGCCTATTTGCTTATATAACTGCAAGACTGGGGGTAAAATGTAAAATAAAAATTAGATATGGTTAAGAAGCCTCAAAAGACTGAAGAATGAAATAGAATAAAAATTCCCACTGTAGGTGTTGACCGTGAACAGTAGGGGATGTAGTTTCCCTTTCTCAGGGGGCGGTGCTCTAGCTGAGAGGTCAAAGGGCGCGGGGGAAATACCAGAAGTGTAACATAACGCGCTATTTACGCACACGTCTGAGCTTTCTGCTGGACTGCGTTCATTTAACCCAATCTACGATCTTGATTTGAACTTAACCAAGTAGATGTGTTGACTGAACCTAAATAGGTTTCCGACAAAAAGTTTGCCCATCTGATGCTGCTTTTATTTGTGCTGCAATAGTACTGGTTTTATTTATATTTAAATTGGGAACCATTTACACCTATTTGTCATTTATTTCATAGATAAGAAAAGAAAGACCAGCTGAACAGAAGATTAGAGATAGCGGCGGTAAATCAGCCGTGTTAGTGCTGATTTGGCAGAGCAATTCTTCAGAGAAATATTTGGCTCTTTGGCGTGCAAGATGTTCTAAAGTTGACTGTCAGTGGGATTGACAATAGCAGCCTTGGGGACTGTTGGACATCATTTTTAACACGTGAATAACTTGGAGAAAAGAAAACCTTCGTCTGTCTACTCATCTCTTACTCACATGCTCCTCTCTTGCTGTCAGGGATGCATAACGCAATCGCTGCTCTCTTTGTGACCAGATGTTCAACTCTGTGTAACCCATGGCTGGATAATCCAGGCAGATAACAGCCTCCTCAACTCTCTCTCTCTCTCTCTCTCTCTCTCCATTGGCACTCATACTCATTCAGGTAAAGTCAATACACTTTTAAAACAAATCCCTTTTGCATAAAGTTCCAAATGGAGTTTTTGTCCTATTATTACAGGATATCCAGTTTGTGATATGAATCATGTTAAGCCAGACTCGACCCTTTTAAAGGCCTTCACACCAATAGTGCACCCACATAACTATTCTGCCTGGTTAAACTCTGCATCATCATAAGAGTAATAATTCATATTTAGTAGAGATTTACATCCCCTATTTCATATCAAACAAGAGGAGACAATAATAGGTAAATGTGAGTTATGTTGGGTATAGAGCAACACTGATAGTTGCACATGTATGCCTCTTTCACTGTGGACATGTTAACATGTCACAGTTACAGAACCAGAGGTGTAAATAGTCACATTAGTGACTGCTTCAGTTTCAGGGTTCTTGTGTTGTGTCCCGCTGTCGTGGATTACCGGAACACTTGAATAGAAAAGAGCCATTGTTGTTGTGCTTTTCATATAATGACGTGTGATGTGACAATAAAAATAAGAACAGCAATCTAAATTGTGGTTGTGTGTTACGGCTGCATTTAGCAATTACTCTTGGTATACATAATATACTCATTATTATTATTTGTGTTAATATTTTAGTATACATATTCTTGTCACACCTGTATGTCAAGTTGGGTTTTTGTCCTGTCTCCATGTTTGTTTTGTGACTTCCTGTTTTATTTTGGAAATTAACTCTCCTCTCGTTTCAGGTCCCTTGTCCTTCCTCATGTGTCACCAGTCTGATTGTCTTCCCTGATTCCTGATTGTGTCCACCTGTTTCCCCACTTCCCTCATGTGTAATTATAGTCTGTGTCTCCCCTTGTCCTGTGCCAGTGTGTCTGATCCTTTCGCCCTGCACACACGCCTTGTCATGGTCAAGTCCAGGTTTCAGTATTGTCTAGGCCGAACCTAGTTGTAGATTATTATTTTCTCATTCCCTCGCTGAGAGAGGGTTTTTGTAGGCTTCCCGTTTTGTTGAGCATATTCCCGTTCATCCCTCTTCGGAGGAGTTATTTGTTTCCAGGATTTTTTCCCTGTGACTTTTTGTAGAAAATAAATGTTAGAAAAACCTCTACTCTGGGTCCGAGTCCTCCTCCACGGTTCCCGCTCCGTGACAATTCTAAGCAAACTGAGTCTTGATCGCTGTGGCAGCAGACCTCTGCAAACATTTGGCTCTAGCAAGGCTTTTAACACACAGTACTGGTTTGACTGGTTGGTCTATCCAGTGCAGCTGTATTTGATAAATCACTCATTTAAAGTTCCAGATCTGAGAGCAAGTGCACTTTTATTCACACATTTTTCTTCTTCTACTATTTATTTATTAAGTACAGGTGTAACTAATAACATTGCCTTGTTTCATTGTGATCAACCAGTAATCTCTTCCCGTGTGCCTGCATGCCCGCTGTGGCCCTGACTGTATGTCCCTTGGGATTTATCCCGTGTTTCTAAAATCTGGTTTGCCAAAAAGAAATAGACATAGACTTGGCTCAAGTATTTTCAGGGTGACTAGTAACTGTATCAACAAAACATGCAGCGGCGGTCATACAAATCAAATGAAATCTTTATTGACGTATTATACATGTGGAAACCCTCCCCGCCCCCCTTTTCCCCAACTGGGATTGATGTAGCTCCCCAGAGTAGTGACCCAGCAACACTAGAGACCAATTCCCTGTCCCCTCATATCCTGGTGTGAGCACAGAGGCCACCGGCCTGGCCCGGCCCGGGCAGGTGAAGCCCTGAACTCCATTACATAACGACAGAGGAAGTCATCCGTCAGTGGAGTGGAGGGGTGGGACTCCACTGTGTCTCTCGGTGGAAGCTGCAGCTTCCAGTGTGCGAGGGTGACAGCGCAGTGAGCCTGGAGTGTTTGTGTAAGCCTAAATCAGTTGGAGAGGAGTGGAAACAATCCAGCGGGCTCAAAGGTGTGTGTGTGTGTGTGTGTCCGTCCCTCCCTAGTGATTCCTTCTGACAAATGATCAGCCATAAACAAACAACAAGCAAGCCACCCGTCTGTCCACATAAACAAACAAACAAACAAACAGAGGACACAGACAAACAGGCCGTCAAACAGAGCCAAGTTTACGATGATTAATCACAGTCTGGCAGAGATCAATGCGGGCTTATTTAGTTGTGATCAACAATCAAGGGTGTATTGTTGTGTGTGTCTGCGCATATTAGTGCTTGCACGCACGTCTGCATGTCCACCTGTGTCCGCGGGTGTGTGTGTGTGGACACATGTTTTTGGTATGCATGTGTGTGTGTGTGTGTGAGATGTAACCCAAACCATAGCGGCACAACACAGCAGCCTGTTCAAAGGCACGTTTGTATTATTGCAGCTTGTCCAGCTGCTCAGGACAGACAAACAAGACTTAGAGCTCTGAGCTGCAAAACACGGACCTCCCACCCCATCGCAGAAACCCCTGTGGCCCGGCCCGGCAACGTGGCTTTCGAAAATGTACAAACAAACGCCTACAAATAGACAAACTGTGGACGTTTGTGCCCTGAAACGTTGAGGGATGAATGCAAATTGAAATCATTATCAAAAGAAATGTGTTTCCTTGTTTTTTGTTCTTTCACTAACTGTCAAAAGTAATCCAGATGCTGAATCTCCCAAATTCCGCACAATCAGCCTCCCTAAATGATATTTGTTAGTCGAATGAATAGGGGAGTTGCCAAATTGATAATGTTCATTTATTTAAAATAGATATGGTTTACTTGTGTCAACATTTGTCCAGCGAGAGCCGGTAGCCCCCTCTTTGTCCCTCTTTTCTCCAGCATGGAAAGTGCCTATACATTTCTCCACTACACCGTAATGAGTAATGCTAGCTTCTGTCAAAATATTGAGTCTCCATTCCACATTTTGCTTATAAAACTCACACACTACGTTGAGCAATGATCCTAAAAACAAAATATTTCTTTATATGCACAGCGATACTTAAAGCTGATGAAAATGAATGCCTGTGTTTCCAGTGCAGACTTCTTGCCGGCAATATTTCTTGTTGGTGTGCACTCTGTTGCCCTGTGAACAGCTCTCTCCTCTGGAGATCTCCCCAAATGGATCTGATCGTGGTGATTAAGATCAGAGTAAGCTAACACTCTCGCTCCCTCACACCTCCGCTACCCCTCTATATGTATATACTCTCCTTTTCACCTCAACCGGTGCCATTCGTCCTCCCCTCCATCCTCGTCACTCGTCTTCTATCTTCCTCACTCCTCCATTCCTTTTCCTCCTCCTCCTCCTCCTCTCCTCTCCCTGTGCTCCTGCTCCTTTTCCCTCTCTGAATCAGGGTCCCTGTGTGCCTGTATGTAACATCAGTAAAGCTGTCAGGCAGCCAGGCCAAGGTAAACAGCCCAGCGCTGGGTTCAGGGGTGATGGGGGCCGAGATGTTTTTCCTCAGGAACCCAGGGACCCCTGGAGGCTTCTGGCTGGGGCCAGGGAGGGGCCGAGGGGGGAAGACGATCCCCTCAGTTGCCCCCGACAAGAACACACACCGGACAATTGCTCTCTCTCTCTCTTTTTTCCCCCCTCTGTCTATCTCCATCTTCTCCCTTTTGTCTCCGACCTCCTCATCACGCTCGTTCTCTTTCTGCTTCTGTGTACACAAAGCTCTTCATCGGCATCTCTTGACAAGTACAATCATTTATTAGCGCTCTCACACACTCCTACACACACACACACACACACACACACACACACTTCTTGCCTCAAATCATTCCTGTGTTGACATTAAAGAAATATACACATGCATATAAACATGTCACATAATGTACATATTTATATGCACATGTGGGAGATGTTGAAAGCATAAATATAATTTAATTTTCAAATGCATGCCTCTCGTAGTGAAATGACATTTTTATATGTGATTTTGGCCGGATTCTGAACGAATTCACCAAATCCATGATGTCTCTGAAAGAGGACAGGAAGGAGAAAGAGGAGATTAGATGGGAGAGAAATACATATCGAGAAGAGAGGGGGATTTAAAAGGGTGAATAAAGAAATGGAAAGGTAGAAGGAGATAGGGGAGAAGTGATATCCCTCACCCAGGCGTGACCCCTCTCAGCCCCAGTGAGCTGCTCCCTCTGAGGGAGGCAGCCGTCCCGGAGAGGGAGAGCAAGACGGGGTACATCCAGAGGTTGCAAATCAGAGGGAGCACTAAAAACACAGCAACTGGGAGACAGAAAGAGGGGAGAAAAACAGACAGAGAATGCTGGACGTTGATGGAGAGTGGAAGAAGAGACTAAAAATTAGGTTTTAAAAAAAAGGAAGGAGAAAAAAAGGGTTAGTGCAGAAGGATTTAATGGAGAAAGCAAGGAGGTCAAAGAAGACACGGAGGAGGCAGAGGGGAAACGGTCAAGCCAAGAAAAGCATGTAGAATTGAATTAGGGGAGGAAGAGCCACTGAGCAAACCAACAGGAGGGGGAAGCAGGGGTGCAAGGAGGAAGAGGAGGACCATTAACCTTCGTACATCAGCCATTACATCCCTTGACGGCTATCGGAGAGGAATAAAAGGAGGTGAAACATCAAAGAGTGGATGGAGGGATTGGGATAATTGGAGAGGAGTAAGAAAGTGAGAGCAGATTCAGCGGAAAGAGAGGTTGAAACCAGATTTTATTTACGGTTTGATTTAAACCGTCCTTGGAGGAGCAGGTGGCTGGAGTCGGGAGGGGGTGATTTTTGGGGGCCTTGAGCTGGACAGAGTCCCTGTGACATGCCAGAGATCGAAAGTCACCTCAGTATTCCCTTAATATAACAATTCACTTGACGTCATCAGAGTTGTCATGTTGTGTTGTAAATGGCTTTTACCGGTGCTGTATTTAACGTTCTGAATGTTGATAGCAGCGTAAAGATACAGCAGGAGTAAAGATACAGTGCGTGTGTGTATGTGTGTGTGTGTGTGTGTGTGTGTGTGTGTGTGTATGTGTGTGTGTGTGTGTGTGTTGGCTCGCTCACGGCCACCGCGCTGCTCTCATTGGGCGGTTGCAGCTGTTGACGCGGTCCCAACCGACGGCTTCGTAGCCTCCGGTTCCCCCTCAGGTACACTGTTGGTTCTCTCGGCACTTTCGCCATAGTTTGCGCTGTCCGCTCAGCTGTGTGCCAGCCTGCTCGCCGTCGGCCATGTTGAGAACCTTTGAGAGGCAATCAAAAAAGCTCCCAACTTCAGACCTTGCTCCTTTTTATATGAATTGTTTACTTTTTGGCCATGCACGTTTGGTTATAATCACATGGGTAAAAACAACTCTGCTGCAGATGTTAAATGGGAGCATTGCTCTGAAGGAGAGCACAGTAATTGTATCATTTTATCAATATCCAGCTGGAGTGAATACTTTTCAAAGTGCTTGAAAGCTTGGGTAAACTGGTTAACATTCCAGGTTGCATGCACAATTTTCTGATATTTTCCTGAGCATCAACAATTTGCCATGTCTTCATTTGGATTTGATGCTCCGCAAAGCCTCGCTAAACCTCTCGGACCCAATTTTATTTCGCCACGCATCTGTACCTGCAACCGGAGTTGTGTTCCCCCCCCCCCCCCCCCCCCCCCCCGCCTTCAGCTCCTCATCGCCTCCTCTTCCCGTTGCTGTTTTCCAGCAGCCGTTAGTCATCCTGCTGCTGCTCCTCATCAATCCCCCGCCGCCACAATGGTGTGCGACAGCAGCACTGACAGGCCCGTGACAGGCCCGCCACCCGGACGGCCTGTCCCAGCCCGCCAGCCCACAATGTGGGAGAGGACAAACAGACGTGAACATGCACAACTCACTCTGCCCCCCCCCCCCCCCCTTTCCCCAAACCTTGTTGGCGCCTGGCTGTGTAGCCCAACCCTCTTTCTCTGAAGAACAGCCACTGCCTGCTTACCTGCCTGCGGGCCCGGATCACATCCTCGCCATCGTACTGTACAAACACGACCGCATGGCTCCAGCTCTGGCATCGTCGCTCCCTCCGTCGGCCTTCCACTTTGGTCCAGACCGAAATACCTCAACGGCTAATGGACGGATTGCCATGAAATGCTGCACCCGATATTCACGGTCCCCAGAGGATGGAGCTCACTGACTTTGGGAAACCTTTGCTGTAGCGCCACCCTGAGGATGCTACTTGGAGCTTTGAAATGTAGTTCTCCGTGAAGTTTGGTGAAGACATTTAGGTCACCCTCCGGATCAACTTTAGTAAAAGTGATCTGACTGTTGCTATAACAACACCATCCATCTTTTTGTGTTATTATCAAAAGCTTTCCAAAATAATGACATGCCCATCAGACTCAAACATACTTTGTATTTATTGATAAACGGCAGAATTATAACATGCTTAACAGTAAGATACCAAATGTAGCAAAATGACCTCCTAAACCATCTGCATGTGAGCAAGTTTTTTGTGGGCATGTTTACATGCTAACATTGTCATTTAGCTCAAACTACCAGTGTGCCTGAGTCGACTATGCCTCATGTCATTGAATCATTGTATCATTGTAGTATAGTATCATTTGTCCCATGAAACTCCAGGTTTTTGACCAGGTTCCTTTTCATAATATTGCGTTGTTCCAACACAGCAAGTGCTTATTATGGCCTTTTTCTTTTCTTTTGTGATGTTGAATTACGTACATACGCAGTAGCTTTGTTTTACAGTTCAAGAGGTTTTCTACTGTTGGTTAACCTTTTTCATTTTTAACATCAGTTTTGCCAAACCACAAACCAACCATGAAGTGGTTGCTTTCACCTTTTAATCTGAGTTTATCAACTGAAGGTAAATGTTGTATGTGGCATTGCAAAGTAGTGGTGTTTGTACAAAAGAGTAATTTGTTGTTTCTTTGTGTCCACTATAACATATAATCATTTTTGGTCCTTATAATTTAGGGGATTACTGAGTTTGCAAATTTGGTTGAATTCATGGAAACTCGACAGAACAACACTCTGCATATTGACTTCAGAAATGAAACATTATTGGTAGTTTTAAATGCTTTATAGGCGATTTCTTTTCCATTTTGTTGCTGCCGTGTAGAATCAAACACACAGCGATGCTTAAACAAGAGGGCGCGGATTGGCTTTTTACAGCTGCAGATGGCCAGTGAACAGGAAACGGTGTGTGTGCTCATCGTCCACCAGTCACTCGCTTCCACGATAGTGAGAGAGGGGACTCGGAGTGAGCCGTCGATCGGCGTGCGAACACACCATTAGAGAGAGTGAGGAGCGGTGACGCCAATCAAAGCGACTGTCAAATGGGATCAAAATGTGTGAAATCTGCGACAACATTCGCACTCCAAGGATGTCTTGGTGGCACTCCCGGGAAATATAGCATATCTGTATAACTCTGCTTTTTTTCCCTCCCTCTCTCTCTCTCACACACACACACACACACACTTTCCCCCACTCTTGATCTGCTCAGATCTGCAACATCTAACTGCCACTTAACCTCACTTTCTCTACTTACCCATCTGCTCACCCCTTCAGCTTCCAATCCATCACCCAGCCGCGCCTCTAGCCCTTTGAAATTACTCTACTAGTCGTGAACAACATTAACCTCCCCCATCCAAATACACACACACACACACACACATACACGCATACATGTGATCAGATGCCCCTTTACCTCTACTCAGAGTGCAATCTCAGGCTCCTTCAGCCCTGCATCAGCCTCTTGCTGTGGAGCCAGTTGTTTCTCTGCTCTGCTTTCCTTTCTTTATGTGTGACGTTTCTCTTCCATAAGGAGCCTCAGAGTGGCCTCATCATCTTTTGGCCTTTTCATTCACCTCGCCTTTGAACCTGGGCGTTCTGTGCAATCAGATATACAGACACAGTCGCACACACACACACCCACAGATGTACTCACAGATTTCTGATGAATCAGTGCTAATTGGATTTCAGCCTAAGAACACACATAGTCTTACAATGAACGGTGCAGCTGTCATGCACTATTAACAGACTCGGAATAATGGCACGGAAAGAGAAAAGAAATGTGTATAAAAGCTCCCCACGCTTCGGAGACCCAGTTTGATATCAGGAATTGTTGCATGTGAGACTGAGTCAACACATGTGTGTGCAGCTCTTTGTAGTGGAAATATGTACAGGCTGCCATTCATAAGACTCGTATGATGTTTTGTCTACCTGCACATCTGCATGGTTACACTTAAACCACATAAAAGCTGAACAAGTAGAACTCAAACTGATATGGAGAAAGTTTATGAATTCAAACCTCCTGACACACGCTGACTTTATCATGTGTGCACAATATAAGCGACTGTGCTCACAACCGCGGGCACTCCCTAAAGACCATGAAGGATGTTCTGCATTGTCTTTCCTTGCAGACGGAGGGAATAAATGTCCCGAGAAACAAGTCTCCCCTGCACAAAACATGGAGCGTTTTCTGGATCTCTCTTTATCCGTGCGTCCCTGGACTCGTGCACTCTGCCTCTCCAGTGAAGTGTCAGCTCGCAGGCTGCAATGCTGCTGACTAACTGCTGTTGTGGCTCCTCAGGGCTCTTATGTGCTGAAGAATCATATGGGCCTATATTGTGTGCAATTGTACGGGCACTTTTGGTCAATAACGCGCATAGGAAAAAGGATGGCCATCTTTGAGGGCTGAATTTCTTCTTATTCCAGCAATAACCAAGTTTGTACATAATAATAATAATAATAATATATAAATAAAATAAAGATATCCTATATTGTCCTGGTTTCATGTGTAAAAGAATACCAGAGAAAATTACAGGATGACATGAATGTAAACAACTCATGCAACAATGTTTATCCCTTGAAAGGACTTCATTTTAAAGCATACCATGAGTTAGGATCACATGCACTCATTCCATATGGAAAATCAGAATTTCAACAGGCACCAAAATTATACTCCTACTCACCAATCTTTCAAAAGATGTTCACAAAGAAGCAGAGTTGCGGTGTGATCGGCCCTCTCGCTTGACAGAAGGGCACACGTACACTTTCCTTTGTGTATATATGTGCCTTCCTCTGGGTACGCATGTGTGTGCACAGTGCGCATGCCCGTGGTCCGCTGCGTTGCAGTCTTGTCCCGTCTGGGGGGTGGGGGGGGGGGTGTTAGAGCTGCTGAGGGGTTAGAGAGGAGAGATTGTAAAGATAGAAATGGACGGCAAGGACACAATGTCTAATGGCAGTTCCAGCTGAGAAAACAAAAATACCCATGGAACACTAAAACCTGAGGGGTGAAAGATATGCAGGTCTGGCCAGAGGTCAGATTCCCGACCGTATCTAATTCAATTTTACAAACCGTAAGAAAACACGCTGCTGCTCTGCAGGCACTGGGGACATGCGCTGCAAATATGTCCATTTTACACTTCACAATTCAACTTCAGATTAATCCAAACATCTGGTGAGGTAACGTCACTTTTTCCTAATGGAGCTTTGCTTATTTGGCAATCAGGAATATTTTGAATATAATGTCAATATTTTGGAAAAGGTAAGATTGAGAAAGCCTGGTAGCCTAGAAATATCTCAATTCAATATAATGTTGTTTTTAATTACTATAAATAGCAGCCTAAGACTCAATAGATGGAAGAGAATGTTATTAAAGATGATTATATGTCAGTAACATACTTGAGCTCACATCAAGTATGTGGAAGCTAAATATCATCAGAAAGTCATAACAAAAAGCCAAACAGGGTGTCCTAATTTTGCATTAGACGTTTTATTTAAAAAGGTAGCTCATCCAGAATGAGAGTAAACTTTGTTCCATCCACTTGGTGGTTGTAATGGATTAGTGGGACACAGTGTCTTGTACTGAATGCAGCCCTATGTCTCAAAAGGCCACAACAGGCTGCAGAGAGCTGCAGTCTTGCTGGTGGTCTGCTCGGGCCTGGTAAAGACATTAGTGAAGCATTCTGGGAGAACGGGGAGTCCCATAGACAGCGCTCACTTCTCTAAATAAACATTAGTCTTAAAAAGTTTGGCCCCACGACCTCAGTGTGATCGCATTTCACTCTGGATGGTAAACTTCAATTTTATCGCGAAGCTTCCCCCCCCCACCCCCCCACACACACACACACACACACACACACACACATTTTTCGAAAACACACACTTTCACGCTGAAAAGGATTAGATAAACAAAGTTTCATTTTCACCTTGAGGCTGCAGTGTCCTTGGCATTTCTTATATCACCCCGCGCTGACTTTTGTTTAACTTCGCTGGTTCGCCTCCACGTTTGAAGTGTAATCATTACACTCTTAAAAACCATTAGGCAGACACCAATGCATACATATACATATATATATATATATATATATATATATATATATATATATATATATATACATATACATATACATATATATATATATATATATATATATATATATATATATATGTATATAAATCAGACAACATTGAATTGTGCACAACGTTTGTTTTGTTTGTAAAAATGTGTCCACGGTTTTACTGAGCATATTTCAATTAGACTAATCAGCCTCAACTGTCTTCATTGGGAGAAATAAACACGTGAATCGATTGTTTATTTTATGGTTTGTTTTTAATTCTCTAATTTTTAAATTAGCTAAAACTGAAAGCAATAACTTGCGGTCAACTTTGAGACTCAATGCATGACTAATTTAATGTGATCCACAAAGGCATGTTAATACTTTTTTCAATTTCTTTTTTGGTCTATCGCTTAAAAAATTATACAATCTCTCTGCAGGGTGCAGGGTACAAGAAACCGACGAGGGGTAAAACACGTTTAAACCCTGAATCAATAATCATAGGGTATAATAAATGGGTTATTATTCGAGGTGGACCCGCGCTGGGAGTCTAAATGCATCTGAAGGCATCAAAGGTCAAACGGAAGGAGCCGTGGAAGCGCCCGCATGACGCCGCTGGTCGCGAGAGAGCGACCCGCAGCAGCTGCGCCTCGCTGTCAATGCGATGCGGAGGAAAGTGCTGCGCGCTCGCGCATCTCCTTTCCGGCGGCCGGGTAAGAGAGGGGTGGATGGAGAAGACTCGTGTTGCCCTATGTGAGGTCCGAGGACCACCAGGGGACGTTGAGAGTCACCCAAAAGTACCCGTTGAGGGTGAAGAAAGAAAAAAAAAGAAGCTATACGTTTAATTTAATTAGCCTAAATAATATAGGCTATAAGTGAATGTGTAGGTTTTTTTGGATTACATGGCTCCAATAGTCCATGTTGATTTTACACCAGTGTTGGAATTAAGAAGAGCCAGAGGGCAGCTCCCCCACACGCTCTCTCACACACACACACACACACACACACACACACACACACACACACACACACACACGGGACCAGCTGGGCTCCCAGAATGCAATGTAGTTCAAGTGCTGGGGTCACAAAAACTGATTAACTGTTCATTTGAGCAAAATCTCTACCCCTGGGTTTGATATAAGAGATGGAGATCATCGTAATAAAAAGAAACGGGATCAAACTGCCAAAAGGCGAGTACAATAAATATTTCGAGAAGCCAAATCTGGAAGTGATGCGGTTTTCTGCAGGTGACATTTTCCCATTAAGCGGAGGCCTTTTACGTTGTTTCCCGCAGCTGAGGGTTCACGTTGTTCTTCTTTTTTCATGTTTCTGGATCTCGTTTATCTGTTTTTAAATATGTGCGTGGCGCCGCGCACTCCAGTTTTGTCTGTAATTATCTCCCGGCATGCTATATGGTGTCGGTTAATGGATCCACACGCGCATCGTGTGTAAACTTCATCGTCTCGTGCACCTTGTGTGGACACTCGGAGGATGATGCTTTCCCCTCTCATGTATCGCGGATGCAGTTATTCTGTATACGTTGGGCAGGCCGAGCTCCTTATTCTCACATATGTCAGAAGGCACACTATTTAAATGTGAACACTAACTCTATAAGAGTTTCGTCATTTGTTCCATTTTAACGGCTCTAAAGACAAAATACCTGATCGAAGACTTAAAACAACAAATAGGAGAATAGACTTTATGGTAAACACACTCCTCTAACAGGCCTGAATGACGGGTATCACCTGCTATCATGTTCTTTGCAGGCTAATATCTGCTGTCATTAATACCTCTTCCCCGTGTGTGTGTGTGTGTGTGTGTGTGTGTGTGTGTGTGTGTGTGTGTGTGTGTGGGTTTGTGTGTGTGTGTGTGTGTGTGCGTGCACGTGCGCGCGCGCGCCCTCCTGCAGCAGGTGTTCCTTTAGTGTGTCGGGAGTCGGCGGAGCGAAGATCTTCCAAAGTTAATATTGTGTTTCCAGATGATGGGGAGTTCACTGTCCTCGCTTTATTTACACATTCTAAATTAATTAAGCGAAGGATTCCTCTGTATGTTGCAAAAACACGGAGGCTGGAGGGCGACTGGGAGACTGGGAGACTGGGAGCAGCGAGGGGAGGCTGTGATTTATAGCGCCGGTGCAGCGAGAGCCGCGGCTCGCCTCTCCTCCAGGCCGGGGGAGCCGCGGACCCGGCCAACATTCCTCTGCGGGGGCGTGGAGGCTCGTCTGCCTCGCGCGCGCGCGCACACACACACACACACACACACAGGAAAATGAGAAAGAAAGGGTAGAAAGGGTGGAAAGTATAGAGTTTAAGATAAAGTCATAGAAAAGTGAGAGATGGGTTCTAAACGGTGTCTCCTAAATAGTGTGCAGAGCCGGATGAAGGCAGTATGTCTTAAAAAAGTAAATCTGAGTGGTTTGTTTTCATTAGTACTCCCTGAAATATATAGCCCAGATACAGCCGTTAACACTTTAACAGATCTGCTGCCTGGTGGGTCTCTTGTGGTACTAAGTTCAAAATGTAACCTGCTTGTGTTCCTTAAGTGATCAACAGAAAATAGAGCTACAAATAATTATACAGGTGTCTTTGTTAAGCACCTGCCAGTCTTAAATGGCCAATGTGGGAACATCTGTTTTACATAATAAATCACATTGTTAAAAGCCAGAATTCATTATTCAGGTAGTTCATTTGGGGGACTAAAACACCCACAGATCTTAAACAGGTGTGTGTGTGTGTGTGTGTGTGTGTGTGTGTGTGTGTGTGTGTGTGTGTGTGTGTGTGTGTCCATGTCTTGCACGATATGGTAATGATGCGATATAATGCATGGGCCACTGCGTGTTTTGGGTATATATGTATAGGCTTACACTTTGTAACTTCATTAATGGAGGGCATATATTATATTATAGTTGTATACATTTAGTGAAGAATGTCTTTAAACTGTCTCAATTGACGAGCCTGACCTTGAGGCCTGACATCTCTATCATTCACTCTCTCCCCCCCCCCGCCCCCCCCACACACACACACGCACACACACACACACACACACACAGTGGTGTCAGCACAGCGTCTGCCCTCGTGCCCTTCAAGACGCATGAGTGCACTGTGCATCGATCAGGGACGCCACGTTTATTGGCAAGGCAGGAGGAGATTTAAGCAAAACGATTTTATTTAATCCCCTGCTGTCACGCGCTGTTTAGGACGGAACTCTGATGATAATTTGATGATGATGATGATGATAATACGCTCTATAATCACTTCGTCTCATACAATGTAGGACTTTCCCAGAGAATCTTAAAAGGAGAAGAAGAGATCATTCTTGCGTCTATAAAATAAATTATATTGCAGCAGGAAAATCCGGGTTTATATCTGCTTCAAAAGGCGGAGATGGGAATGGCCTTAAAATGTATAAATGTGTTTTTGGTGACTGTTGCGTCATTTGGCTGTCACTCAGCCCTCGTTTCGTTTGAGAAGACGTCACAAGAAATGACGGTTGTCGTGATGCGTAAAAGGCACGCTGGCCCCTTGGATGGTCCTGAAAAGTGACAAAAACCACACACGCATCCTTCCGGAATATGAGCGTGTCATTTAGATGCTCCCATTAGGACCAACACGAGACATTAAAGGGCGTTTTTGAAAGATGCGCCCCGGATGTCTCAATGTGTCTCGTTGTCTGTGGCGGTTTTGAGGAAGAGCCAGTTCCGGCTCTATTCTGGTCGCGAGCCTGTAATCTTTCCAGCGGAGACGGACGGGGTTGCTGCGCGTGCTGAAAACCTGTCGAAATTAATTCAGTCTCAAACAGTCCGTTTTCAAAAGTCTGTGCCTTTAACTGAACCTCCTCCTGAGAGATCCAGTGTGTGTGTGTGTGTGTGTGTGTGTGTGTGTGTGTGTGTGTGTGTGTGTGTGTGCGTGTATGTTGTGCTTTCTGTCCCGTGAGTTTTATTGGCTTAGTTGTCGTTCCTGCCGTTATTTAAACGCTTTTTAACCACCCCTGCAAACGCTACATGTGGATTTTAATGGACTGATGCGGTGCGTAATGACTCCCTGCCAGAGCGAGCGAGCGTGCACACACAACTTCAATAGCCCGCTAATGTTTCTTTCCCCCTCATTTACTCCGCAAATTATACACGCAAGGGTTATCAATTAACACCACGTACGCGGCGGGAGAAGCCCTAATCAAAACTTATTTCCCAAATCCCCACGCGATATTTATCAAATGTCCAATTTGCGCCCACTGGGAGAGAGAAAGGAAATAAAGGCTGCGTCCGGATAAAGAAAGTAGTCATGTGTTGGTTTTCGTTTCAAAGACTTTCAGTGAGCTGTGCTGAAGGAAAACAGAGGAGTCAGCCCTCCCACCCCTCATCCTTAATAATCATCTGTCAAAACACCCGCAAACTAATTTAACCATTTGCACACAGATCTGGTAAATAAAGGAGGCTTTACACCCCCTTCTGTCTGGAAACATGTGCTCCAACAACTCCGAAAAAAAGACCAATGGGCCCGTCTTCTGTAGCCGGACGAGTCCCACTGCTTCTTTTATACGGATCCCGAGACAACACACGATGACATGAAAGCGGAGCAAACCGAGGGCCTTTAGAGAAGATTGCTTTTCAGGGTCTAAATGCGTGTGGCTGGTCCCACATGGGGGACCGCTCGCTGCGCGCACATTCACTCCCCTGGGCCGGGGGTCCGCACTGACAACGTCAACAAACGGCCCAAAAAGCCGCATTATGGTGGATTAGGGAGTTGGGTGAAAAATGCTGCTACAAATTAGCAACGAAAGCCCGAAAGACCGTGGGTATATTCTTGTTCACTTTCAATTACAGACCGCCGAGGCCTGCGAACGCCCCCCATTCAGTTTGGGGCCTTTGTAACTTGCTAGAAAATGGTCCTTTACAAGCGAGCGAGAGCCACACAAGAGGAATACTCGCCCACTGTTGCGTGGTATTCATGACTGTTATATACTTTGCGTTTGAAATATTTCAACTGAAATTGGTGCGTTTTTCACACCTGAAAGGAGTCCTGATTAACTGCATTACTAAGAAACTCCTGTGTGTGTGTGTGTGTGTGTGTGCGTGCGCGTGCGTGTGTGTGCGTGTGTTTTTGTTTTTTTTCTGATCACCTTGTTCCGATCGGTCAGTGTCGACACATAGATGCATTATGAGCTGCAGATTAGACTTCAAGAATAGCTTACATTTTACGATTTCACCAGAATAATAAAACGAGGCGAATATATGTAAATGTATTACTGAAGGGAAACGCAAACAAATATGAAAATAGTAAAACAAGGAAACAAATGAAGCAATATTTAAAATGAGACTTGACTTTCATTTGTAACGTTTCTTTTTAATTTTTTTTTACAAAATATGCATTTAATTGAATTAAACTCACGTGCTGCTGTTTATTCTATTTTATAGCCCCTTCTTTTTTTCTTTTCTTTCTTTTTTTTTTTTTTAACTCTGATGAATCAACTTTCCAAGAAATAAAAAATAAATTAACGATATGTTGTTGTTTTTTTCAAATTCACAAACATTTATTATTCTTGTCATTACAACAAAAAAATGACCTATGAACATTTAGGTGTCTCTCTCTCTCTCCCTCTCTCTCTATTGGCAACACATGACATGCTGTATGTTTCACAGAGTAAAAATGTGAAATAGAACGAACAACAGTTAACAAGTTGAGAGGTAATGCGCTCTTTTATACCAAAACCACAGCCTACGTGTCCACTGACAACATGAAATGACATTGTCACAAATCCACCATGTAGATGAGATTCATGGGGGGAGTGCTAGTGGGAAATGGTTATTCTTGTGTCAGAACCCCCCCACCCCCCTCCCCCCTTTGTCTCCATGTGCTTTCTAAGTAAAACCTGAGTTTGCCTTCTCTGTCAGCCTATGTCAACAACAACAGTGCCATTTTCTCACGGCGCACGAAATAAAAACAATGTAAATCATCATAAAATTCTCAACTATTTAAAAACAAAAAAAGAGTCGGAAATCATCCCCGTAGCCATGGGTGACACCTTTTTAACTTATGTTAAAAAATAGCAGGATCTTTTTTTTCTTCCACTGACAAATGGAGGCCACACGCCAGATTGCAGGTCAGCACTGTTAATAAAAAAAAAAGACCCTTCTTGCATTTGTCTATCAATATTATACACATATTTACACACCATAAATAAACCCTTCTCTCCTCTTACAATGATAGGAAATGGGGAGAGCCAGAACACTCTTCTTTTTTTTTTCAACAAGAATGTACAGCCTACCTTCACACAGGAGGAAGCCACAGTTGGCTTTATAATAAAATATTTGAATTATTGACATTTTCAAAAGGTTTTTTTTCTTCTTTTTTTTTTTTTTGTTTAGAAAGGACAAGTGTTCATATTTGGGATTTTGCTGGAAAAAGTCTGCCCCTGTGGCCCGGCCTGTAATATGCTTTCCTGCGATAGGTTCAAATGGTTGGAAGCAGAGGCCAGTGCTGGCGTTAATATGGCCAGGATCTGAGCCTGGCTGGCCGGCTGCACGCCGTAGGAAGAGGCGGTGGAGTTGGCCGCACCGATGATATTGTCAATGGAGAACGAAGGACGACTCGGGGTGCTGGAGTCCGTCTTGAGAGGCGGCAGAGACGGGCTTAGTTGGGGATAAAAAGGCTTTCTTAAATCGGCAGCTAACAGGGAGGGAAGGTGATGCGGCCCGGGGAATATGGAGGCTGACGAGGGCAAGGTGCAGGGGGCGTTGGGGAACGCGAACGAACCACCTGTGTGGTGCGGGTGGTACGGGTTGTGGGCTGCGTGGAAGTTCTGCAGCTGAAGTCCATAGTTGTATCCATACGGACCGTATCCAAACCCGGGCAGAAAGCCAGACTCGCGGAGGATTTCGTTCGTTTGGTGCCTCTTGAAGCGCTTCCTCCTGCGCAAGAAGCTCCCGTTGTCGAACATGTCTGCGGAATCCGGGTCGAGGGTCCAGTAGTTGCCCTTGCCCGGGTTGCCGGGCTCTCGGGGGATCTTCACGAAGCAGTCGTTCAAGGACAGATTGTGGCGAATTGAGTTCTGCCACGCGGGGAATTTCTCCCGGTAGTAAGGGAATCTGCTGCTGATGAACTCGCAGATCTCGCTGAGAGTGAGGCGTTTCTTGGGGCTCTGCAGGATGGACATGGTGATCAGGGCGATGTAAGAGTAAGGGGGCTTCACCAGAGCGCCCTTTTTGGATTTCTCCCCGATCACGGTGCCGACCTCTGCGCCGGAGCCCATCTGGTCCGACGGGCAGTCGGAGCTGCTGAGCCCCGGAGAAGAAACCCTCTCGGCCGCGTTCTGGGAGTAATTATCGTCCGAGTCATTGTCCAAGTTGAACTCGTGGTGAATGTACTTTCCGTCCTTTCCAACGGATATGTCGCCCCCGACCACATCGATGTCCACATCTTCGGACAATGCAGAGCTGTCGGACATATCCGTCCCTAAAGTCATCCTCGGAGACGCCGCTTCTCTTCCCCCTCTCTTCCCAGATTTCCTCCTCTATAGTCCGGCGAGGCTATATACTCTCCCTCTCCCCCTTACAACCACACGAGGCTTTTGCTGCAGCTTTATCTCCAACTACTCACACATGGCTAGAATCTATTGAAAAGGTAAATAACTCTTTGACCTGTGGATCTGGCGACTCCTGGTCGTCCGAGGCTGGTCAAGCAGGGCCGTGCGAGGTTCTCATCGAGCAGGCAACTTCTGGTTTTCAGGCGTAAAAACAAAAGCAGACGGTCAAAGATCATCGATCTTGCGATAAGCTGGATTTGTGATTTTCCGGAGATGCGATTGTTTCCGTCTGTGATCAGTTTGTGCTGTAGCTCATTTAGAAAATACACTTCTGGATCTCCAAGTATCTTTCCAGAATATCTTTTACGCACGGGGTTGGGTAGGTATCCAGCCAGACTATCACACTATCTTCTCCAGCCCTCAAAAGGTATTTATAGGACCATGCTGGTCACGTGGTCTTTGAGTCACTGTTACCAGGAACTGGACGAAATTGCCTTGTAAAAAACGTAATATTTGGATCTACTCTTGAATCATTAAGCCACATTTCGATGAAAAAAAACAACTTAACAAATAAATAACGAAAACATGTTGACATCTTTATAGGCTTATATTTGGATAGTCTCAGTTGTTCCCGTGCATATGATCTTATGTTGATCATTTACATTGTTATGTTGCTTATTTGAGATCTCCCGTAATCTTTTCTTTATCAATATATTGACAATTTATTAATAAAATTAATTAAAATGCTTTCACCGATAACACAACGATAAAATCATTGAAACGTGATTTCTTTCTGAACAATAGGTTGCGTTACTCAATTATTAGTTTTTCAGTGTATAGGGGGAGAGTACGAGTATAAGGTGATCTCCGATGATGGTATGTTAATATATAGCCTACAAACAGGAACACGCATATCAATATTTAGACTATAATCTAAATATATATTTAGTCACATTAAATGTCTAATTTGTTTATAATGTAGTTAAAAGAAAGTTATAAAAATGTCAGAAAAATATATGCACTTAAAGCTCAGTATGGTCTTCAAAGAAAAACAGAATTAGATTTACAGATGAGTCCTGGAAGCTATTAATAATACTATTAATAACAATAACATATGTATTCAATAAAATAATAATGTATTATCGTTATTATTATTATTATTCAAATTATTATTATTATTATTATTATTATTAGGAGAGCGTTGCTCCTTTTCAAACTCAATGTAGGCTATTTGTTCAATTCAGAAATAAAATACATACAATGTGTGCCCATTATTTTTGTTTTAATATATAAGGATGTCGTTAAATAGGCCTATTATCACTATTTCAATTTGACTTCTAATCAACATGATTACTTTTTGTTTGGACTTGAGACATTTCGACCCGTTACATAATTCTTTGTTTAAAGTGTTAAATCAATACCCGGAGCTTTTTATTCCGTCCCTCTAATAAATTGGTTGATTTCTGGCCGTATAGAAATCCCCCTCACAGGTTTTGGCCAGTCGCCCAATTTCCCTGATCACTTCCCACGGTTTTGTTTGTGTTTTCCTTGTCAGAAAAGTCACAACAACCATCCATCTGCATTGTCTGCATATGTCACGAGGGCACACCGGGCATGGTGAGCTGCAACCTGCTCCGATCCGTCTTCGTCAGGAGGAAGGCCGGAGGAGATGACGACGTGTAACGTGTGCGGGTCTATTCGGAGCAGGCGGACATTCCAGCTCATTACGCCGCTCAAACACACACTTAAAGTCGGGCAATTTACACCATCAGGACCACATTCATCCAACTGTCATAGAGGCCAGAGTTTATTATAATCTCTACAAGCTGACGTGTTTGTTTGTGTTGTTGTTCTTCATTGCCGGAGAGGACGGTTCCACGGAGGAAGTCAAGCAGCTTCTTGTCCGAACCTGCCGGTCACACGTCCTTTTAATATCTGAAATAGACGCCCTGAGACCTGCCTGACAGCTGCTCCACACACATGACACTTTACTTTCTCCACGCTTCACACGCAGCCATATAGTGTAGAATATATATATATATATATATATATATATATATATATATATATATATATATATATATATATATATATATTTGAAGCAGTATTTTAATTTTATTTCAATTCAAAGGCCCAACCTTTTGGACCCAATACACTCTCCACATTGTATTTG